>NC_134532.1:93313101-93460369 GCF_050624435.1 Tenrec ecaudatus | reverse complement strand
CTGCGCGCAGGACCGCCTACGGGGGTGGGGATTAGCAAGCGGGGGAGCGGCGGGGAGGCGGGGACAGCCGGGGCCGCTCGGGGAGAGTGCCAGGCGGGGCCGCTCAGCGCTGGCCCAATGGGGCGGGGCCGAGGGAGGGGCAGTAGGTGACAGCGCTGGAAGCCCGGAGGCGTCCCGGCGAACTCCAGCGCCGGGATCAGTGAGCGGCGAGCAAAGTTTGGCCGTCCGGCTCCAGCTCGCGGTCGTCCCTCCCCGCCCCGTTAGTGTTACGACGGCGCGTTGTGTGCGTGTGCGTGTGTGAGTGCGCGCGCGTGTGTGTGTGTGCGCGCGCGCGCGTGCGGCGGGAAAGGGGCGGGGAGAGAGTGAGGGACCGGTGGGAGGCTGAGAGGGTCTCTCTGCGCTCCGGCTCCAGCCCGCAGTGCACCCTTCGCCCGCGCCGGGCGAGAAGGAGAGCGCTGACAGGCGGCGTCCGGAGCTGCCGCGGCCGCCGGCCCAGCCCCGCGCTGCCTCGCCTGCCTCCCCCGCCGACCGGGAGGGCGACCGGGGGACACCCCCGCTCCCCCGCCCCCCACAAAAAGCCTTGTGGATTACAAAGTGAAAGTGACACAGGACAATAAAAGCAAAGCTTGCGGGGGCTGGGGCGCGGCGCACTGGAGTGGGCTTCCCACTGGGGCAGCCGGAGAGCTGCCCCCGACCCCCTGGCATGGTGAGGGGACCGTCCTGGGCAACTGCACGCCGCTTCTTGCCCGACCCTCGAGAGGCCGAGAAGAAAAGGGGACCTTCGCTCGCTCTGGATGTACAAATAATGGGTCCGCGGGCGCCCCGGCAGAGGTGAAAAATGCCGAGGAGCGCCGGCCGTTGCCTGCGCCCCACGACGGGCACCAAGCCGCTGCCAGGGCCGTGGCGGCGGGGCTTGCTGGAGGAGAAGGGACGGAGCTGAGCACTCCCCGGGGTCGGAGCCCCCGCGCCGACGGTCGCGCACCGGAGCCGAATTGCAGGAAAGCCTCCGCCCGGCCCGCGCGGCCAGGGCTGCCGACTGGTTGGAGGGGCGTTGCAGCCCGGTCCTCCAGGAGTGGGAACTCGAGGAAATCGCTTCTCTTTCGTTTGTGGGCTAGGGATTCCCGCCTCCGGGTCCTCCACCGCCCCTCTCGGGGGGCGCAAGTGTGCCTGACCACTTCGCCGTCGCCTCTCCCCGCGTTCTCACTGCAGCGTCCTGGCCCCGGGTAAGTTGGAAAGTTTCTCCAGAGTTGATCGCCGTGGATCCCTCACCTCTCAGTCACCCGGGAGAAAGACGCAGGACTCAAGATTCCAATGGAAGGCGAGGGGGAAAGAGGCGCGGTTTGAGAAAGTTTCAGGGGCTTCCTGCAGAATCCCACGGAACGCGCTGCTACTTTTAGCCCCTCGGGCTCTCTGGAATCCCGCCTTCAGCTGCCTACCTGGAGCCTTCCCTTCCTCGGACTTGCTAGGCTGAACTGGACGTGTGTTTGCAAGACAGCTCTCAGGAGCCTTTGGCTGCTCGCCACCAGTCCCCCCTCCCCCTTTTCCCTTCTTCCCCTCTGGCTACTGAATTCTGCCCTTGGCTGACCCCTCCCCTTCTCCACTCGGTCCCAAGTAGCCAGGACCATGGACTTGGCAGTAGACAGGGCTCCTGGCCGCCTGTGGCCCCCGCTGCCCTCGATGTCCGCACTCGGCTGCCTGCGAGTCTGTTGGCTGCTCTCGGTGCTCCCGGGGCCGGCGTGGGTCCGCGGGGCCGAGCAGCGCCAGGTGTTCCAGGTCCTGGAGGAGCAACCTCCGGGCACTCTGGTGGGCGCCATCCAGACGCGCCCGGGCTTCACCTACCGGCTCAGCGAAAGCCACGCCCTGTTCGCCATCAACGGGAGCACGGGAGCCCTGTACACCACGGCCACCATCGACCGCGAGCGCCTGCCCAGCGACGTGATCAACCTGGTCGTCCTGTCCAGCGCGCCCACCTACCCCACGGAAGTGCGAGTTCTGGTGCGAGACCTCAACGATAACGCCCCTGTCTTCCCGGACCCTTCCATTGTCGTCTCGTTCAAGGAGGACAGCAGCAGCGGGCGCCAGGTCATCTTGGATACAGCCACCGACTCGGACATCGGTTCCAACGGTGTGGACCATCGTTCTTATCGGATCATCCGGGGCAACGAGGCGGGCCGCTTCCGTCTGGACGTCACCCTGAACCCGAGCGGCGAGGGTGCCTTCCTGCATCTGGTGTCCAAGGGCGGGCTGGACAGGGAGGCCACGCCGCAGTATCATCTCTTGGTCGAGGTGGAAGACAAGGGCGAACCCAAGCGGCGGGGCTACCTACAGGTAAATGTGACTGTGCAAGACATTAACGACAATCCCCCGGTTTTTGGCAGTTCCCACTACCAGGCGGGGGTGCCTGAAGACGCGGCTGTAGGCTCTAGCGTCCTCCAGGTGGCAGCGGCGGACGCCGATGAGGGCACCAATGCGGACATCCGCTATAGGCTGCAGGACGAGGGGACCCCCTTCCAAATGGACCCCGAATCGGGACTTATCACGGTGCGGGAGCCTCTGGACTTTGAGGCCCGCCGCCAGTACTCACTCACGGTGCAGGCCATGGACAGAGGCGTGCCCTCCCTCACGGGGCGCGCCGAGGCCCTGATCCAGCTGCTGGACGTGAATGACAATGACCCTGTGGTGAAGTTCCGCTACTTCCCCGCCACTTCGCGTTACGCCTCCGTGGATGAGAACGCTCAGGTGGGCACCGTGGTGGCACTGCTCACAGTGACCGACGCAGACTCTCCCGCAGCCAACGGAAACATCTCGGTGCAAATCCTTGGGGGCAATGAGCAGCGCCACTTTGAGGTGCAGAGCAGCAGGGTGCCCAACCTGAGCCTCATCAAGGTGGCCAGCCCCCTAGACCGCGAACGCATCCCTTCCTACAACCTCACAGTCTCTGTCTCGGATAATTACGGGGCGCCCTCTGCCGCAGCGGTCCAGGGACGCTCTTCTGTGGCAAGCCTGGTGATTTTTGTCAACGACATCAATGACCACCCTCCTGTCTTTACACAGCAAGTGTGCAGAGTTAACCTGAGCGAGGAGGCGCCCCCGGGAAGCTATGTGAGTGGAGTGTCTGCCACTGATGGTGACTCTGGCCTCAATGCCAATCTGCGTTACAGCATTGTCTCCGGCAATGGGCTAGGCTGGTTCCATATCAGTGAACACAGCGGCCTGGTGACCACGGGGGCCGCTGGGGGCCTGGACCGTGAGCTCGAGTCTCAGATTGTACTGAACATCAGTGCTAGGGACCAGGGCGTTCACCCCAAGGTTTCCTATGCCCAGCTTGTGGTCACCCTCCTGGATGTGAATGACGAGAAGCCAGTGTTCAGCCAACCAGAAGGGTATGCTGTGTCTGTAGTTGAGAATGCCCCTACAGGGATGGAACTGCTTGTGCTTGGGGCCACAGATGGAGATCTGGGTGACAACGGGACAGTGCGATTCTCCCTCCAAGAGGCCGAGACTGACAAGAGGTCCTTCCGGCTTGATCCTGTGTCTGGGAGGTTGAGTACTACTTCCTCTTTGGACAGGGAGGAGCAAGCCTTCTACTCTCTGTTGGTTCTGGCAACAGATCTGGGTTCTCCTCCCCAGTCATCAATGACTCATATAAATGTTACACTCCTGGATATAAATGACAACAGCCCGGTATTCTACCCAGTCCAGTACTTTGCTCATATTCAGGAGAATGAGCCTGGAGGTAGCTACATCACCACAGTGTCTGCTACTGACCCGGACTTGGGTTCCAATGGGACTGTCAAGTATAGTATATCAGCTGGGGACAGATCTCGGTTTCAGGTCAATGCTCTGAGTGGAGTCATTTCTACAAGGATGGCGCTGGACAGAGAAGAAAAAACAGCTTACCAGTTACAAATAGTGGCAACTGATGGTGGCAATTTACAGTCCCCCAACCAAGCAATCGTGACCATCACGGTCTTGGACACTCAAGACAACCCCCCGGTGTTTAGCCAGGCTGCCTACAGCTTCGTAGTCTTTGAGAATGTGGCTTTGGGCTATCATGTGGGTAGTGTGTCCGCATCCACCATGGATCTCAATTCCAACATCAGTTATCTCATCACTACTGGGGATCAGAAAGGTATGTTTGCTATCAACCAGGCCACGGGGCAGCTTACCACAGCAAGTGTGATTGACAGAGAAGAGCAATCATTTTACCAGCTGAAAGTAGTTGCCAGTGGGGGCACAGTGGCTGGAGATACTGTGGTTAACATAACAGTGAAGGATTTGAATGACAACTCTCCCCATTTTCTTCAGGCAGTGGAGAGTGTCAATGTGGTGGAGAATTGGCAGGCGGGGCACAGTATTTTCCAAGCCAAGGCTGTGGACCCCGATGAAGGTGTCAACGGCATGGTACGCTATAGCCTGAAGCAAAACCCCAAGAACCTGTTTACGATCCATGAGAAAAATGGTACTCTTGGTCTGCTCGGGCCCCTGGATGTTCATGCCGGTTCCTATCAGATAGAGATCTTGGCATCTGATATGGGTGTTCCACAGCTGTCCTCTAGTTTCATCTTAACTGTGTATGTCCATGATGTAAATGACAACCCCCCAGTGTTTGACCAACTGTCTTATGAGGTCACTCTTTCTGAGTCGGAACCCGTGAATTCTCGATTCTTTAAAGTGCAAGCTTCTGATCAAGATTCAGGAGCCAATGGTGAAATTGCATACAGCATTGCTGAAGGCAATGTGGGAGAGGCATTTGGCATTTTCCCAGATGGTCAATTGTACATAAAAAGTGAACTGGACCGTGAACTTCAAGACAGATATGTTTTATTGGTTGTTGCTTCTGACAGAGCAGTGGAACCCCTTACTGCTACTGTGAATGTTACTGTCATTTTAGAAGACGTAAATGATAACAGGCCTCTTTTTAATAGCACCAACTACACGTTTTACTTTGAAGAGGAGCAGAGGTCTGGGTCATTTGTGGGTAAAGTGAGTGCTGTTGATAAAGATTTTGGGCCGAATGGAGAAGTCAGGTATTCTTTTGAAATGGTGCAGCCAGATTTTGAGTTGCATGCAATCAGTGGGACGATTACAAATACCCATCAGTTTGACAGGGAGGCTCTGATGAGACGGCGAGGGACTGCCGTGTTTAGCTTTATAGTTATAGCAACGGACCAGGGGCTTCCCCAGCCTCTTAAGGATCATGCTACTGTACATGTTTACATGAAAGATATAAACGATAATGCTCCCAAGTTTGTGAAAGACTTTTACCAAGCTACAATATCAGAATCAGCCGCCAACCTGACTCAGGTTTTAAGGGTATCTGCCTCTGATGTTGATGAAGGTAATAATGGCCTTATCCATTACTCTGTAATCAAAGGAAATGAAGAAAGACAGTTTGCTATAGACAGTGCTTCTGGTCAGGTGACACTAATTGGCAAATTAGACTATGAAGCAACGCCTGCCTACTCCCTGGTTATTCTAGCAGTGGATTCAGGGACCATCTCCCTGAACTCGACCTGTACCTTACATATTGATATTTTAGATGAAAATGACAATACCCCTTCTTTCCCTAAGTCAACATTATTTGTCGATGTTTTGGAAAACATGAGAATTGGTGAACTAGTGTCCTCCGTTACTGCGACGGATTCAGATTCTGGTGACAATGCTGATTTACAATACAGTATTAGTGGGACAAACAACCACGGAACTTTTAGCATCAGCCCAAACACTGGGAGTATTTTTCTTGCCAAAAAACTGGACTTTGAAACCCAGTCTTTGTACAAATTAAATATAACAGCAAAAGATCGAGGAAGACCTCCTCGTTCCTCGACAATGTCAGTGGTTATCCAAGTGAGGGACTTCAACGACAATCCGCCTAGCTTTCCTTCTGGGGATATTTTCAAGTCTATTGTTGAGAACATCCCCATTGGCACATCTGTCATTTCAGTGACTGCACATGACCCTGATGCAGACATTAATGGGCAGCTATCCTACGCGATCATTCAACAGATGCCAAGAGGCAACCACTTTGGCATAGATGAAGTCAAAGGGACAATCTATACTAATGCTGAAATCGATCGGGAATTTGCTAATCTCTTTGAGTTAACCGTCAAAGCCAACGATCAAGCTGTGCCTATAGAAACCAGGCGGTATGCTTTGAAAAATGTGACCATTCTGGTTACAGACCTCAATGACAATGTCCCAATGTTTATATCACAAAATGCCCTGGCTGCTGACCCTTCAGCTGTGATTGGCTCTGTTCTAACAACAATTATGGCTGCGGATCCAGATGAAGGTGCCAATGGAGAGGTGGAATATGAGATCATCAATGGAGACATGGACACCTTTATTGTGGATCGTTACAGTGGAGACTTGAGAGTCGCTTCCTCACTGGTACCTTCACAGTTGATTTACAATCTCATAGTTTCAGCAACAGACCTTGGCCCTGAAAGGAAAAAGTCGACCACTGAATTGACAGTCATTCTTCAAGGCCTTGATGGACCTGTTTTTACTCAACCGAAATACATTACTATTTTGAAAGAAGGTGAACCCATTGGCACCAATGTAATCTCCATAGAAGCAGCCAGCCCTAGAGGGTCTGAAGCCCCAGTGGAGTATTACATTGTTTCGGTTCGCTGTGAAGAAAAGACTGTGGGGCGTCTATTTACCATTGGACGACTTACTGGCATCATTCAGACTGCAGCCATTCTGGACCGGGAGCAAGGAGCATGTCTATACCTGGTGGATGTTTATGCCATAGAAAAGTCAACTGCTTTTCCCAGAACCCAGAGAGCAGAGGTAATGATTTTGCAGTTTTTGATTTATTATTTACTGATGTGCCTTTGGGCAGGGTCATTCTCTTTCGAGTCGCTGTCTGTGATGCTTACCGTTATTGTTTGTTATTCGTTTGACAAAGAGGAGTCCATAAAATGGTTCTGTCGCAAAAGCGAACAAAGATTACACCAAAGCTAGCTTGAGTCCTGGGCAAAAGCAAACAAACATTTCACCTCAGAGGAATCATGTGTAGAAGACTGGGGAGAAAACGGTTCATTTTAGGAATGCAGAAAAAAAATAAATCTGCTTATATAAGCCAAATCACACACTGAACCAAACTCAAGTAAGGGAGTCTATTAGAGGATGGGCATTTCAAAGTGAAAGGATCCCTACTGCAAAATGAAAAACACTTATAGAAATCATCGTGACACCCTAGCTTTCTGGGAGGAGGGAATGGCCAAGCAGGAAGGACTGGCATTTTTACATGGGGACAGTATTAACTTTCAGCCTTCAGCAGTCTTGGCAGTTTCTCTATAGACAGTGACTAATTTTAATGTGCTGAGCCAAGCTTGGGGAGATTCCTGATTTCATTTGCCTTCACATTTTCAAGACTGTCTTCTGATTTGGGGTTTTCCTTTCTATCCCCCCCTGAACTAAAGCAGGAATGTGCTGTGAATGATCAGAGATTATAAACTATTTCTGGAGAGAAAACTGTGTTGTCAAATACCAAGGTATAGGTACATTTTGTTCTGCCTGCTGATGGATAAGAAATTCATGTTTTAGAGTGTAAGCCAAAAGCATTCCAAGCTCAGCTTTCCATGGGCTATATTTTCGGCCACTGATTTCATGTATCCTTGACATATTTTCTTTTATTGAATGACTTCCAATATTGTTCTGATAATCAACTTGAAATGATAGGGCTATTCTATGGAAAATGCTTGTTTACCATTTTCTGAATCCCTTCTTTCTCTCCCTCTCCACCGCTCCCAAAGACATTCTAGTGCCACTCAGCCAAAAACACAAAATATCAAATGTGGTTTGTGATACTTGGCAGTGGCCCAGACACAACATGCTAGTGAAATCAAAGCTCGTGTGTTTGTTTCCTTGCTTTCTTTGCTTCTATAATTTTTTTTTAGAAGTAGAGAATATTCATCATTGAAAACGGTCCGTTATCATTATTATTTAATTCCTAGTGATTCTTTTTTTCCTCCCATAATAAATAGTTATGCCTGTTCTATGGAAAGTGCATATTCAGGGCTTAAAGGATATCATCACTATATTTCTATATATATTTATATATAGACATCTATATATCTGTATCTATAGGCATCTATATTCCTGAAGGGATTTCTAGGCCAAGTAATCTCTTTTATCTAGTTACTGTTTTTAAGGTCTTAACTTAGGTCTTGCGTATTGAGTTATTTGGTTTGACATGGACTGTGCTCTGCATGTAATTTTATTTTGCTTTGGAATGACCCCTGTCCCCAAAGTTAAGCCCTATTTTTACCTTCCTACTCACAAGTAATATTTTAGACAGAAAGACTTGCTCATTTTGAAAACCAAAATGTTTATTGAAGACAGACACCAGTGTTTTAAATTCTAGATTACTTTGTTTAGCTGTAAAGCAATTTATGTTATTAGTTGATTTTTTTTCAGTGTAGAAAGAGAATGAGCATCTACCATTATCATTATATTTGTTTTGTCTTGTTGTATACTTACTCAATGGGAAAATATTGGCTTAGCCTAAATGTGTTAAGTTGTGCTGGTATTGCAGTAGGCCAGAGGATTGAAAATAACAATTATAAATTAATTTTTTTGGTAACGGGATGATATATTTTAAAATACTTTTTACACTTTAGGCTAAAATGTAGTTAATGGAAGCTAGATGTTATTATTCATATTTATGGTAATCTTCATTTAAAAAGCTGGGGGAAATCCAATATGATGGTTTCCTAGAAAAAAAGAAAAGAAATACAAAATGTTTGTCAGGGTACCTTCTGTGAACTAAAGTGCTGAAATTTAAGCCAAGTTTGAGATCCCAAGCTCCAACCACTCCTAAAATTAAAAGCAAATGTGTTTCTCCAAAGAATATTGAAAGCAGTAGTTCGCAGCTAGAATTTCATATTATTATTGCCTGTATCTTTCAAGTACATTCAATAAAGTCCTCTTTCCCTTCTGCTCAAACATCACCAATTTACCTTGATTCGGGGGTGGGGGCGGGGAGCAGTTATAAATTACCTCCGATTGTCAGAGGTGATTTTTTTTTATTGTTCGTTTCCAAGTGCAGACTTTGCTCCAGTGCATTTTTCCCTCCCCAGATTTATTCATGTGCACTGAGAGGCATCGGGGTCGCTTACTCAGGTTTCTAGCCATAGTCTTGGCTGAGCACATTCCATGGGCAAGCACAGGGTCAATAGGAAAAAGGATCCGTTTAATCTTCCTTCCTTTTTCAGCTGTGACCTTTGGGAAGGAGGGTTGCAACCTTTGGCTGAGGACTGTGGTGCTGATAGTGCTCCTTCCAGAGATCTGTGTCCTTGTACGCCTAGACTTGCCTTACCTACTCGATCTAAAACTGTGCCTGGCAGAGCAGTGTCTTTAAAGGATGGTTCTGGAGTACCCAAGGTTAATAATCCTTTAATTTCACCTCTTTACTGTTTGAAGAGGATAGTGTTTTGTCTTGAGCATATTAGGATAGCTCATATTATACTTGTGCCGCGTTTTTAGGTTTAAGGGGCAATATAGACATGGTAGGTCAATGTGCCTTTCTCTTTTACTGTGTGCTGTATACAAATATGCAATTTAGGGACTTGTTTGGACCTCATTCGAGACCTAGTATATTGTCTGAACCTGACAGAGGCACTCAGTACATGTTTGTTGAGTGACAGAGTGGGAGACCAGAACTATGCGTGTGCTTGTGCCTCGGGAATCAATCAGTAGAGTGGAAGTGGACAGTATTCGCAGATCTGAGCTTGATTAGGAGTGGAATTTTAAAAATAAGACCAGTTGATGTTGGTTACATTTTGAATTATCAATGAAATGTTCTATAGATAAATTAAATATTGGTAGAAAAGTCCAAAGAAGCTTGAGTGGACAGTCTGACATGGAGCTGACAGTTTCAATAGAAAGAAGCAAAATATATGCATTCAGGCCGCCTTCAGGGCTACAATCCTCAAACTATTTCATCTCAAGACCTTTTATGCTCTCAAACATTTTTAAAGACCTCTTTGTAAGTGAGTTTTGTCCATTAATATTTAACATTTAAGAACCGCAACTGAGAAAAAAGCATAAAACATTTATTCTTAGCTCAATTAGAACTACATTAAACTCTTTATCATATTTATATTTTATGAAAAAATGTATTTTGTTAAAGTAGAAAACTAGTAATGAAAAGAGATAAACCATTTTACAGCTTTGCAAGTCTCTTTGATCCATGACAATGGAACACAGCTGAATTCTCAGAACATCTTCACTCAGCCAAGCATGACAAGGTTTATTTGATAAAGCCTGTGAAACAGGACCCGATCTTACATAGATAAATGGAACTGGTTAAAATAAAACCAAAACCCTTACTCATCTAGTCAATTCTGATTCATGTGGACCCTATAGGACAAGGCAGAACTGCTCCTGTAATTTTCTGAATCTTTAATTCTTCACAGGAGTAGAAAGCCCAGTCTTTCTTCTTCAGAGTGGCTGGTAGTAGTTTCAAACTGCTCCCCTTGAAGCTAGCAGTGCCATGTGTAAGCAGTACATACCAGGGCTCCTCGAGGGACTGAAGAAGGGGGTAATATCTAAAACCTTTTTTCCAGATAGTTTAAATTATTTTTATATTACTCCAGAAATGAGCAAATGTCAGTTTATTGCAATGTTTTTGCCACATGGAATCTAAATCCATCGTTGTAAATTGTTCCTACTCTTTTTTGCATAAAAGCACATTGGATGATTATCATACATTTTCAACAGATCAAGCCAAACATGGCATAGAACGTCATGGATTGCTCATTTTGAAAATGCTGATTAAATGAAGGTAAAATACTATCTCTTTCAGGGATAGACATATTTCATTATACCTTATCAAGACTCATATTTGCTAGTATTATCACAAATTGAAATATTGGGAATCTACATCATGGTCGATAGAGAGAAGTTCTCTAAAATTTGAATTTTCCAATGAAAACTCAAAATTTATGATTAGCAAGATATATTGTTAGTTGTTCCTCAAGAGCCAGACTCCATTTGTTCATTAAAAACAAAAGGTGCTGCCAAATACTCATCTATAACAATCTTGGTTACTTGCTGATCAGCCTTTCATGTTAATTTCATGTTCTGTAAACAAACTGGCTAGTTGAGCTTGCAACTCTAACAATCACACATATGCTTTCCTAAGACATAAAGGTAAACAAAGCTCCGATGTTTCGCAATGGTTCATTGTTTTTACATTGAAATGCCACAAGGCGATACTTCACATTTCATCTGACAGAACATTGAAAAGGGCCTAGATTTAATACAAGGGATAATTTAAATGTTTAAAGAAGTTTCTTTACTTTTTTAAAAAAACAATTTATTAGGGGCTCATACAACTCTTATCACAATCCATACGTATACATACATCAATTGTATAAAGCACATCCATACATTTCCTGCCCCAATCATTCTCAAAGCATTTGCTCTCCACTTAAGCCCTTTGCATCAGGTCCTCTTTTTTATTTCCCCTCCCTCCCCTTACCCCCTCCCTCATGTGCCCTTGGTAATTTATACATCGTTATTTTGTCATATCTTGCCCTATCCGGAGTCTCCCTTCCCCCCCTTCTCTGCTGTCCCTCTCCCAGGGAAGAGGTCACATGTGGATCCTTGTAATCAGTTCCCCCTTTCCAACCCACTCACGGGTGAGTTTCTTTACTTTTAAGTGAAATTGCCATCTTATTTTTTCTCTGGGTTTATGGCAGTGAAGAATATGTTGACTGCTAGAATCATTTGGAAGCCTTGATTTGATCTATGCCAAGAGGACACCCATTTGGAGAAACCCAGGTAGCACAGTGGTTTCTGTACTCAGATGCTAGCCCAATCGTCTATCAAACTCATCAGGTGTTTCCAGGGAGAAAGATGTGACAATTGGCATGCATACAAACCAACAGCTTTGGAAACCTAAGAGAAACTTCTATTTTGTCCAGTAGGGTCACGGAGTGGACATGGGTCCAATGACAGTGAGTTCGGGGCTTCTTAGACCACACCAGAAATTTTCCTGATCACTACGTTGTTATTAATTTTTCAAATGTCAACAAAATGAATACGGGAGATTATATTTTTTATTTGATGAATGTAGTTTTGACCCCTCACACCTTCCCGGGTCTCTTGTGTTCCCAGATGTTCATGGTTCACAGTGAGAAATCCGTTTTTTAAATGTTGTAAGCCAATAAAAATGTCACTAGAAATGCTATTTAAAAATGTGTTTAAAATATTGGATGAATTGATTAGGATTCATTGAAGATTAGAAATGAGGCTTAGCTGCTTGATGAAAAGTCAATTTATTTCCACATTGAAGTGATCAGTTATGTCCAAGTGATATAATAGAGACCTTGTAAGTTAGATACCATGTCTAGACATTATTTTCTTTCATAATATTCAGAATCAGGATGACTGTGTCTCAAATAAATTAAATGCCTTTATAAATTGGTATATTAGCCAACAGAGTCACAACATAGGCAACTGAAAATATATATGATAATAAATAAGCAATTATTATAGTTCTCAATGTGTTCAATATTTCAATGTTCAGGGTTTAGGGGAAGTAATTTTAAAGTATTTTCTTGTTTGAGCCTCACAACAACCAGAGGAACATAATTCTCATTTCATAGATGTAAAAAGTGAGTGTGTCAGTTTGGGTACTTTAGAGAAACAAATCTACAGAAACTAATGTATAACAGAGAGTTTTATATAAACGTTAACTGTGTATCAAGAAAACATTCCAACCCAGTGCTGCCCAAGCCCACACGTCCAACATTAACCCATTAACTCATATGCACAACACCAATCCACGAAGTCCTCCTCCATCTCACAAAATACTCTCAGTGATACCAAATGCAGCAGGAAAGCCGAGTCAGTGAACGTGTAAGCATCTCAGCGCTGGTAGGGGTCTCCAGGCGGCTGCTCCAGCACCCAGGGCTGCATCGCGGTAGGTCCATGGGGCTTCTCCTCAAGGATGTCTTGCAGGAAATGAGCCTTGCAAGCTAAAGCAGGGAACTGGCTAAGGCAGCGGTGCCCTCGTCCGACCATCAGAGAACAAGAGACCTGAGAACTAGAAAGGTGAGGCTCATAGAGTCATTTATCCCCCCGTCCTTCATGTGTTGATTCGCCTCACTTCAGTGAGGTTCCAAACAAAATTTTATAACTTGCTTACAGGTATCTAGAAAGAAGGAAAAATCACATCCTGACTTGCATAATGCCAGATTTGTGCTCATAAACACTGTTCTTTAACCCGAAACGAACCCCCCTCCCCTCAAGTTTATTCCCTCTCCGAGTAATCCCCTATGGAGTTTCCGAGACTGTACATCTTTACTGAAGCTGACAGGGTCATTTCGTTAGCAAAAATGGTTTTCCTCTGTAGTTCTGTGCACATACAAATATATCTTAATCCTTACCAAGTATAATCCGGTATTTGGGCTGAACTAAGAGGAAACAAGATACCTGCCTTTGTCATTGTCAGTCAGGGCCATGTATGCCTCTAGCTGTCAGTGAAGGGATGGCAGCGGTGTTGCCACTGGGGCTTACCTGGGTGCGTTTCTGGAGCAGAGATGAGTGGGGATGTCAGAGAGGGAAACAGAGACAAAGGAAAAGCACAACTTTAGATGGTGTTTTTCCCAGACCACCACACTGCAGCGTAGATGAGGTACAGATCTGTTACTAGGTTTTTAGATGACAAATATTCCTCTCTAAGGAGTCATGAAGAGACTGCAATGGATAGAGTGTAAATAGTATATTAAACAAAGGGGGGAAATGGATGCCTTTTGTTCTCTGGATCTACAGAGATTTCTTTAAAACTCCCACCCTCTGATTATTTTTCTGATCTTTAAAAAATGTATTAATATCAATGCTATGAGGTAAAAAGGTCTGCAAGTTTTTTCAAGACATGTGCACATATATATCACAAGTAGGATTATGAATGGCTGTTAAGCTCACACTCCATATTTTATCTGTGTCTTTAGGATGCTTGTGTTGGCCAAGCATTTTTGGTGATAGATCGCTATAGGTATAATTTATTTTCTGACGAACGCATTGCTTATTTCCTTTCTGCCTTCATTAGAACACTAACCATTTTCGTCCTTTATTGTTCCTTTAGATTTTGAGGCAGCTATTCTAGGAATAATTTTGTGGTATCAATTTCTCATTGCATTGTCTGCAGCTTGCACTTTGTCATCATTAGAATGAAAAACTGCCTAAGAGCCTCATTAGTTGTGAAGATATGTTGTGTTAGGCCCTGGGGTGGGTCTTTTATTCCAAGAATTAATAAACCCAAGGCTCAGTCCTTTACAATACGAAGAACCTTCTGAGTAGAAATAGGAAAATGGAAGACTGGCAATAATATGTGCCAAGATGACTTTAAAAGTTCCTTAAATGTTCTAAATACAAAATATAGTAGACATTCTCTTAATGAAATACTTTCTGACTTTAAGCTAATCAGTGATCAAAGTAATCCATTTATTATATAATATCCTAAATAAAAAAGAATAGAATGGGGGGGGGATCAGACAAGTGGAGAACAATTTCATTACATAAATTTTCTTTTAAAAATGAAGACATAGAATTAAAAAAATTTTTTTGAAGACATAGAATTTTATGCTAACACATGTGCACCCATCGAATAGTGCTTGCTGGCTTCTGCCTCATGCTACTATTCAGAGACAAAATCAGAGACTTTAGTTTGAAGATGAAACATAATCTAAGTGCCAGATAATTTATATGTGAAAATTAAGAACTGACTATATTCTCGTTGTTGTTAAGTACCTTCAAGTCTGTTACTGCTCATAGCAGCCCGATGCCCAGCAGAATGCAGCCCTGCCAGTTCCTGTGATATCTTCACAATTGTTCTTAAGTTTGAACACATGGATGCAGCCATTCTGTCAATCCATCTCAACAAGGCTGAGGTGCCCCTCTACTATGCCAAATATGATGTCCTTCTCTGGGTCTATTGTCTCCTGACAACATGTCCAGATTACAGGAAACAAAGTCTTGCCATCTTGCCTTGAAAGAACATTCTGTCTGTCCTTCCAAGACAAGTTTTTTTTTTTTTTGCTCTTTTGACTCTCCATGATACTTTCAGTATTCTTCACTAGCACCTTAAGTCAGAAGAATCTATTCTTCTGTGCTCCCCCTTATTAAATGTCCACCTTTGTGAAAGTTGGACAGATGAGGCCATTGAAAATACCATGGTTTGGTGAGCCAAAACTTAGTCCTTAAGGTAACATCCTTGCTTCTCAGCACTGTGAAAAAGTCTCATGCAGTAGATTTACCCAATGCTCTGTGTCCTTTGCGCTTTTGAACGCTGCTTTCTAATGAACATTGACTGTGTATCCAAGAAAGATCAATTCCTTGCCAACTTCCTTTCTCTCTTTATCATGATGTTACCTTCTGGTCCAGTTGTGATAATTCTGTTTTCTTTATGTTGCGTTGTAATCCATACTGGAGCCTGCACTTCTGGACCTTCAGCAGCTAGTGCTTCAAACTCCTCGTTACTTTTGGCAATAAAAATGTGTGTCATCTAAGAATTACAGGTTGTTCATAAACCTTCTTTTAATCCTGATATCACATTCTTCTTCAGATAATATAGCCTCTCTGATTATTCACTCAACATACAGACTGAAAAATTATGTTGAAAGTATGCAACCTTGATACACACCTTTCCTGATTTTAAAACATTCATTATACTCTTGTTTTGCTCACACAACTGCCTCTTGATCCATGTACAGTTTCTGCAGCAGTGAAATATAGCTTTCTGGGATTTCCATTCTTCTCAAGGCTATCCATAGTTTGTTATAGTCCACAGCAGAATGCCTTAGCATGGTCAATAACTCATAAGTAAACATCTTCTGGTCTTCTCAATTTCAGCCAAGATGAGTTTGATGTGAACAATGATATACCTACTTCCTTGTGCTCCCCTGAATCCTGCCTGGACCTCTGGAATTTCTCTGTCCATGGACTGCTACTAGGTTGTTGGATGATCTTCAACAAAATTTTACTTTCATGTGTGATATTAGTGGTATTGTTATATAATTGAGAATTCTGTTGGGTCACATATCTTTGGAATGGGTACACATTATGGATCGTTTCCACTCAATTGGTCAAGTAGCTGTCTTCCAAATTTCCTGGCATAGACAAGCGTGTGAATCCAGGGCTTCATAAGCTTCTTGAAACATTCTATTGGTATTCATCAATACCTGAAACCTTGTTTTTGGAAAATGCTTTCACTTCAGCTTCAATTTCTTCCTTCAAGACAATTGGTTCTTGCTTGTGTGCTAACTCTTGAAATGGTTGAATGTTAAATAATTCTTTTTGGTACAGTGGCTCAGGGCATTATTTCCATTGTCTTATGATGGTTCCTGCATTGTTCATTCTTTTTCCCATAGAACTCTTTCAATATTGAAATTGAATACTTTTAATTTTTACTTTAGTTCTCTCATTTTAACATATGTTGAGCATATTCTTTCTTTTTTGGGTTTTCTACTCCAGGTCTTTGCACATTTCCTTTTAATAATTTTCTTTGGCTTCTTGAGTTACCCTTTGAAATTTTCTGTTCTACTCCGTGATTTCATCATTTCTTCTATTTTTCTTAGCTGCCCTATGATTAAGAGCAAGACTCAGAACCTTTTCTGACATCTACTTTGATGATTTATTTCTTTCCTGTCTTTTTAATACCTTTTTAATTTCTTCATGTATGATGTTCTTGATGTGATCCCATAGCTTATCAGGTTTTGTTATTCATGTTCAGTGTGTCATTTTCATTCTTGAGACGTTCATGAAATTCAGGTGGGATAGACTCCAGGTCATATTTTGGCTTCTGTGAATTGGTTTTAATTTTCTTTGACTTCAACCTGAACTTACATATGACCAACTAATGATCTATTCCCCAGTCAGCCTCTGGCCTGGTTTTAGCTGCTTCTCTACCATCTCTTCCTGCAGATGTAGTCAATTTGATTTCTGTGTATTCAATCTGGAGAAGTCCATGTAAATAGTTTTGCAAAATACTATCATTTGGTCTCTGGCTTTGCCATCAACAAGGTCATATTTTCCAACTACTTTTCCTTCCCATTTGTTTCCAAATGTTGCATTTCAATTGTCAATAGTTATTAATGCATCTCATTTGCATGTTTGGTCAATTTCAGATTGAAAGCCTTGGTGGAATTCTTCCACTTCATCACCAGCTTTAGTTGCTAGCGCATAAATGTGAATAATAGTTGTATTGACTGACTTCCTTTGATGTGAATAGATATAATCCTATTACAGACAACATTGTTCTTCAAGATAAACCTTGAAGTGTCCTTTTTGATGATGATTGAAAAGCTATTTCTCTTGATTGTTGTATTACATATGTATTACATAGTAAGTCATATGATTTCTGATTTTAAGATGGTTAAGACCAGTTTGTTTCAGCTCATTAATGCCCAGAAAATTGATTTTTATGTGTTACATTTCCCTTTCTTTACAACTTACAATTTTCCTAGACTCATTATTCATATATTCTAAATTCCGATTACTAATAGATTTTTTTCATCTGTTTCTTCTTCTTTTGTGTCATGCCCCTGCTTAGCAAACAAATGGCTCCGTGGCTTTCCTCCCACAAGCTTTACTCCATTAACATCACTTTGGTCAACTCTGCTTTGAGATGGCAACTTTTCCGGAGGCAAATTTTGAGAGCCTTCCAACCTGAGGGCCTCATCTTCTGGCACTCTCTCTGACAGTGTTCTGCTTCTTTTCATGGGGTTTTCATTGTATACATACATATTTAATACAGTTTATAAAAGCATATTAAAAAAACACTGCTTGCTTCTGAATCATCTCTACAAGCACCATCTTTGTTCTCTGCTTGAGTCCAGGGTTTGAGCAACTATTTCATCCATGAGTAAAAAGAAAAGACTTTTAAACTTTTTGAGGAAATCATCAGAGATATATTCAAACCATGCAATTGACAGCTGGAAGCAAATGGCATTGTTTGGAACAATTTCTTTAAAATTATTTGACATGTTTCTGAAGTGCTTTATCCTTTGTAGATGGTAACATGCATCAAGTACTTCATGTTATATTTCATGTTATAATAAGAGTATAAATACATACTATTTTAAGATACTAGAGACTATGAGGGCCTGTCTGGTCATCACAATGATTGGGGAGTTGAGAATGTAATGCATCATTGGACAGAGTGGACTACAGAGACTACTCATGGAAGTAGTTTACTAAGCTAGTTCTGGTGAAAGCAGGATTTGAACCCAGAGTCTCCCACCAGGTTCTGTGCCCTCAATTCCATCACACTAGTGGCTAATACTAATTACTGCAAGTATGATTAAGAGTTTCATGCTGTGAAGACATACTCTATCATTAAAAAGTTTTCATATTTTTAAAATTTCTGTATATTTCTTGTTGAAGAAATATAACTTGAAATTCAGGGAAGACTGTTAGGATTATTTCAGTCTCCTGTCACTCTTTATTTAAATTGTTGTTGTTCGCTGCTATGAACACCAGCATACAACACTGCTGGTCCCGCTGATCATCCTGCCATCCTCATCCTATGATTGCAGGGGGCACATTGCTGTAGCCACTGTGCCAATGCATCTCAATGAGGCTCTTACTCTTTTCCCTTGTATTTTGCAAGTGTGCTGCCCTTCCCGGAATTAGTCCCTCCTGATGAATGCTCAAAGTTCATGAGATGAGGCCTCCTTCTCCCTGCTCCTAAGGCACTATCGCTTGCATGGACGCATTGAAGTGTCTTTTCTACCCAAAGTTCCTAACTCCTTCCAAAGGAACTTTTCCTGCATGGGTGTGGTAAGAGGGCAAAAAAAAATAGTGATAGTTAATGTTATTCCCGTCTATTCCATTTGGCTAAACTCAAACATAAGAACCTTACAAGGTTGGCACAGAATGAGGCAGGGTTGCATTCTGTTGTACCTGGGGTTGCTATGGGCACCTCACAACAACAACTCCATTTGGCACAGCCACTGTTTATGCTTTTGAGAAAAGGTATTTTCCCGAATAAGTCATTGGTCTTAAAAATTCTATCACGTAATTTCCAGTGCCTTTACTGCCCTTATGTTTTCCAACTACTATTCTTCTTCACTTCCGATTTTTACGTTTCTATCACCAAACCCAAATCAAACTCACTGCCAATTCGGACTTTATGGCCGACCTTTAGGAATTACCAATTCGCAGTGATTAGATGTTTGATCAATTTCACACCTCAGAAATTATTAAAAGTCAATTTCTTCATCTGAGACTTGGTAGTTGGTTTGTAATTTGGATATTCATTTTCCTTGTAAGCATATGATTATTGTCCTATCACTAGCAGCATTGTACTTCAGGATAGATCTCGAAATGTTCGTTTAGTAATGAATATGATGCGACTTCTCTTCAATTTAGCATTCTCCTCAGGAAGTTGCCACTGTGATAATTCATGTCATAAACTCAACCCTACGTCAGAAGGCACCATATTTTGTTATAGTTCAACCTGAAGACTCATCTTCTGCCTTTAAATCAAACAATGTTTCCTCTGATACTTACCAAATGTATTACACTTGTTTTTTTTTAGTTAATTAGTATTCTATACTCTTCTTCCTAATCTGTCTGGATCTGAAAGCTCCACTGAAACCAGTCAACCATGATGATCCTGTTTGTATTTACAGTGTTAGTGGCATAGCGTCAACAACAGCACATAAACTATTACAGAAGCATAAACTAAAAATAAGTGTTGATCACGTGATTTAGAATTTAACATGTAGGTAGTCTAATCTGTCAAGTCTTCATTTTTATTTTTGAGCCTGCATGTGTATGTGTGGAGGGGAGGATGCATTTATTTCCTTTCTTCCAATTCCTGCCTCACTTTTTCTCCTCTTTAGAGCAAAAGTCTTTAGAAACAGTTTCCGATATTTTCGTTCTTTCGACTTCTTGTTGTTGCCAGATACTGCCAGGTCGGTGCTGACTCATAGTGCCCCATGCACAGCAGAAGGAAATGCTGCCTAACTCTGCGGTCTTGTACCTTCCTTACAATTCCTCTAATGTGGGAGCCCATTGTTGCAGCCACTGTCAGTCCACTTCCTCAAGAATTTTCCTTTGCTTCACTGACCTTCAACTTTAACCAGCACGGTTTCCCTTTGCAGGGACTGTTCACTTTGCAGGGACTACCATTTGGTCTCTGGCTTTGCCATCAACAAGGTCATATTTTCCAACTACCTTTCCTTCCCATTTGTTTCCAAATGTTGCATTTCAATTGTCAATAGTTATTAATGCATGTCCGAAGTACATGAGAAAAAGTCTCACCATCCCGCTTCAAAGGATTATTCTGGCTGTGTTTTTTCCAAGACACATTTTTCTCTTCTGGCAGTCCACGACGCTTTCACGGTTCTTTCACCACAATTCAAATGCATACTTCTTTTCTTGTGAATTCCTTCTTTAGGGTCCACTTTTCACATGCACTTGAGGCCATCGAAAATATCATCTCTTGGGTCAGGGACACCTTAGTCCTCAAAGTGACGTGGTTATGTGGCAAACCTTTTGGGCCATCCTGTGAAGCAGATCTGCTATATATCATTTAACGTATCAGTTGCTGCTTCCATGCGTTTTGATTGCCCACTCGCACCTGCCCACCAATGCAATTGGTCTAAGCAAGGCAACAATGGCAGCCACATAATGGCTCTAACCATCAGATTTCAGCATTCCCCCAGGGTAACACCTAAGCAACATTTGACCCAGCTGACTGCGCTCTTCTCCATGAATTATTCCATTGACTTCCAGAGCGTCACACCCTCTTGGCTAGTTACTCTCTTAGGCTACTTCGTTCGCTTCCTTCACCAACTGTCCTCCATCTCCCCCAATTCCAAAAGTTAGACTTCCCCATGAATCAGTCTTTGAAATTATTCTTTTTCCCAAGTTACACTAATTCCACCGAGGATTTCAACCAGTTTCGTGATTTCCAACAGCATAAATATCCAGATAAAGGTGACTCTTAAATCTTTGTTTCCAGGCCGCCATTCTTTCCTGGATTGTGGACTCATTTAATTGACTTCTTAGTTGATATCTTTGAGTAGAAACTTAATTTTATTTGCAATGAATTCAGCTAACCTCTCCTCCTCCTAGTCCCTGTTATTCCGATGCTCTCTGTCATGTTCATTCATGCTACTATAATTGTACAGCCTTCATACCTTAGCCCCATCTTCCCGAATGAACACTGTCCAAGTGGCCTTGGGATTAGCTTGTTAACTCCCTTTCAATTTACATTCTCAAGGACCTCAAGAATCCTGTAACTTTCAATAACAAATATACATTTTCAGTATATATTTGGGCTTTGTATACTGCTTTGTTCTGTAATTTTGGGTGTGTGTGTTTGTTTTATTCATCCTCAACCCATGAGAATGAATTTCCACAAGCACAGATCTATTACATTCACAGATGTGAACAGGCTACTACAATATTATTTGGACAAAGTGGGCAGCAAATATATGTTTTATTCAAAGATTGAAAAATGAATGTGATCATAAATGAATACCAGCTTCCCCGTTTCTCTCTTTGTTCCTGCTTCAGTATATTCTCAATATAGCAACAAGAGTGATCCTTTAGAATGGAAATCAGATCATTTCTCTCCTTTGGTCAATGTGCATGACTTCCCATTTCACTCACATAAAAGCCAACTACATCCTTATGTGACCTATAAGGCCTATGCGACCTGCCCTTGACCATTATTTTTATGACGTTTCCCTCTCATGGAACTTCCTCATTCATTTATCAGTCAACCACAGGAAGGTTTGCATGTTAAGGTCTGAGCCTCAAAATTGTGTGCTTGAAATATTCTGCCGGCTTTTATAAACATTCTTTACCTCCTTCAACCTCTTTTCACACACATCTCTCTCCCCCCCACCTTTTGTTTCCTCTTCTCTTCTTTTCATTTCTCTTTAGTCTGTATATCACCAACCCCCCCTCCTTCCCTTCTCTGTCTATCTATCTATCTATCTATCTATCTATCTATCTATCTATCTATCTATCTATCTATCTATCATCTATCTATCATCTTGTATCAATCTGTCTACAGATGATAGATAGAGCTATAGATATCTCTATATTCCGTGACATTTCGGTGACATACAATTTTCATATTGTATCAAGACCTCTCGCTTGCTGTTGTAGTAGTGTCACTCCCAGTTCTAGTGCGTTAGCCTCACTAACATCCTAACCTCAGCCTTCCCAGCCTTGCTTTAGAGAAACTATTGACCATTTGGTCAGTACAGAAGGTTGACATTATTTATTTTTGTTCTAACTTACTACTTATTTAAACATTAAATTCAGAAGAGAATTTTACTGTAAGGTTTAATGCATGTCTCAGTAATAGTCTTGAGTGGTTGATTTAGTCAATAAGTTTAATAATTCTGAATTTTTTTTAGAATTTCAAATTTTATTTTACATTTTATTCCTGTTCTACCAGAATCCATCTCTTGTGACCCTGACCAGAATGTTAGTTGGTGGTGGCTAGGTGTCATCTTCTGGTCTGAAGGTGGAAGAGACATGGAGCTCACAGGGACTGCAGACTGGTTCTTTCTCTTATTCTTGGCTTGACTTCTTTTTGTTTCATGCTAGAAAAATAGAGACCAATGGTTTTGTCTTAGATGGCTGCTGGAAAGCTGTTAAGATCCCAAGATGCTATTCATCAAGGGAAAATGTAGAAATAAACTTGTATGAACTATATTGTGCCAATTGACTTAGTTATTTCATGACTCTAAGTCTTCAAACCTAGAAAATTAATCCCATAAAGCGATTGGTTTTGTCTAAGAAGTATCTCTATCTATAACTTTTTTTCTTTATATCTATCTATCCAGATCTACCAAGGGATTTCAAAAAGTCCATAGAAAGGTGGACTCAAATATCATGGACTTTTTCTAGAAACGTTTTCAAACATTCTCTTACATTTGCTGTTATTTCAAAATTACACATGGGTATAGCATAGCATGTACAATACCTCTTTTTCTTGCTTCCAGCTCATTTACATGAGCCTAGCTGTGCAAACTTCTCTTATACTCACTGTTACCTTGTCCATTACTATAAACAAAAAGTTGACTATTTTATAGAAAATGACTCTTTCTTTGCTTTTTCTCTAGTCCTGGTAACCATTAATGAACTTGGTCTCTTTATAAACACTCCAAACTCACTGTGTTGGGTCAATTCTGACTCAGAGCAACCCTGTAGGGTGGGGTAGAACTATCCTTTGCCCAGGAGTAGGGCTCCCAAGACTGGAACTCTTTAAGGGAGTAGAAAGCGTAGTCCTTCTTCTACAGTGCCACTGGTGGTTGCCAGCTGTGGATAGGCCAGTGTGAAACTACTATGCCATGAGGGATCCTTGATCTCTGAATAGAGAGACCTATTTTTAACATTTCATGAAAGTAAAATAATTCATTATTTTTCCTTTTGTGATTGTCTTATTTCTCCCATCACACTATTACTCCCCATGTTTATCCCATTGCATTCCATTTTATGAATGTATTACATTTTTTATTCATTCCCGAGATAGTTAAGGTTTATTGTGCCAATGTGGCTGATAAATACAGGTGGGATTAATTGAAGGTCAGAGAGATAAATGGCTCCGTGAGCCTCGCCTTTCTAGTTTTCAGGTCTCTTGCTCTCTGGTGATTGAACCAGGGTGCAGCTGCCTTAGCTGGTTCCCTGCTTCAGCTGGCAAGGCTCACTTCCTGCAGGACATTTCTGAGGAGAAGCCACATGGACCTACCCTGATGCAGCCTTGGACCCTGGAGCACCCATGTGGAGACCCCTGTCAGCATTGAGATGCTTACATGCTCACCGATTCAGCTTTCCTCCTGCAGTTGATGTCATTGCATGTGTTTTGTGAGATTGAGGAGGAATTTGTATATCAGTGTTGGACATATAGGTTAATGTTGGACTTACGGGCTTTGGATAGCCCTGGGCTGAGATGTTTTCTGAATGTACACTTACCTTTTATATATAGCTCTCTCTTACACATATGCGTTTCTGTGGATTTGTTTCCCTAGTTTACCCAGACTCACACAATTCCTTTGTTGGCAACTGAAACTGCTTTCATCATTTTGCTCTTCCGACTAATGCAGCAATGAGCATAAATATGCATGTGTCTCTTCCTGTCATGAATTCTTCCAAATGCTCATAAAATATTTCATCAAGCAAAGGCTTGTTGTTGATCACGTTGAAAACATGCATCTTAGGGGACAAAACCTAGATCAGTGGTGCATGCTGAAGTTAAGGAGTTCTTTGTTATATCCCGAGCTAAGTCTGTGACTTTTCTTCTGAAGTTAGTGATGCTAGCTAATTAGGCAACTTCATAAACAGAAGTGTTTGAGTAGATGTATTACAATTAGTGCTACACTATTACCATGTCTGCTCATTTCCCCCAAACTTAACTAATTTTGGTTTGGAGATCAACTGTAAACAGCTTATTGGAGACCATTTTATGTCTTGGCAAAAAAACATTATATTAAAGAAAAAAAATTACTACTGTCAGGATTAATAAGTTTACATATTGCTTTTCTTTTTTATAAAATTTACCATTCTTACTCAACATTAAACATTCATAAGATTAACAAATTGATAAATGCAATACAGTAAGGAAATATTCCTTAAAATTTACTTTGACTGATGTTCAATGGAAAAGCTGCATTTTGATTTGGATGTACATTTCATCTGAATGTAGCCTCAGCTACTTTAGAAAGCTCATTTTCCTCTTGTGCAACAAGGAAATGCAATACCTGCTTTAGAGCTTTGTGAGAGAAAAATATTTTTTAATATTTCAGATAAGTTAGATAACTTAATTTTCCCTCAAAGTACAGAGTGTTATCCTTTTTTAAAATTTTTTTTCTCTTAACAAATCTGTGAAGAAGTAATAAGTTCTTTTTAAGGAAAAGATACAGCATTCTCTGTCTGGGGCATGTCCCCAAATCAAGATACAAATAAACGTCCAGATTTTTCTGACTTTAGTCCACATGGTTAACACTAATCATACTGCCCAGGCTGTGGTTCAGTTCATGCTTTTTACCTATCCATAATTTTATTGTTGTTGACGTAAAATTTCAATAGTAGTTACACTCCCATCAGTGGAAGCCATTTATTAATTCTTAAATTATGCTGAGAGACTAAGTTGCTTATGATACAAACAAAAATGTTTATTATATTACTCTATTGTTTTATTTTGATGATTTTTCTCTGATTGAATTGGGGTGGTAGTGAAATAGTCCAGACAGGGTGCTCCTTAGAGATTAGGATGGCTAGGTTTCATCTTCCCATATTTTAAATATATCATCAGAAGGGACCGATCCCTAGAGGAGGACATCGTGTTTGGTAAAGGTCAAATATCCTCATATGGGTTGGTTGACATAGTGGCTACAACAAAGAGCCCCACCATAGGAGCAGATGTGAGGATGCCCAAGGACCAGACAGTATTTGGTTCTATTGCACATCGGAGCTCTATGAATTGGAACCATTTATATGACATATCGTAAGGCTACCCAGATAAACATTGTCTAAAATTAAATTATGTATATTTATCTTTGCTCTTGCTTCAGAGAGTATTTGTTTGACTTATTTGATGCAATTATCTTAATTGAAGTCAAATAAGTTGACTCCATCAAATCAAGATAACTATTTGTTTCTACAAAATATAAAAGTTCTAGTGACATTTTAAGTAATGGCTTTCTAATTATAACATTTCTCTGAAAAGGTTTTCTTTTTCCTTTATGAAACTTTCAAAGCACATATCCAAAGAAGATGAATTTCCTTTCTTCTTCTGTCTCTTTTTAATAGACCTTATTTAATAGAAAGTACAGAGAGTAACCATATACTTATTTCTTTTATGAAATAGTTTCTACTATTATTCACATCTTGCGTCCATGTGCTATAATGTTACAGTTGAAGAACCATATGTTTGCTTTATGTATTTTGTGGGTTAGGAGAACATATACAGCAAAACACACCAATCTAACGTTTTCTACATGCATGATAAAGTGACATTGGTGGCATTCTTGGAGTTGTGCAATCATTCCCACCCACTTTTACTGACTTATGTCTTCCCTATTAACATAAGCTCCTTGTACCTTAAGTCTCATGTCCAGTTGGTCAATTTCTGTTGCCATTTTGGTCCTATAAACTAATAGTAATATATCATCATTAACTAAAAGAGCCCTCCTCTAGCCTAACTGCGTAGTGGGTTATTCATTGGGTTTTTAACCATAAGGTTAACAGTTCAAAACTGCTAGCCACTCAGCAGGAGGAAGATGATTTCTACTCCCCAAAGTTACAGTGTCTGAAACCCACATGGGTAGTTTTGTCCTGCCCTATGGGGTCCCGATGAGTCAGACTTGAGGGAGCAAGGAGCTTCGTGGCACCATATCTCACAACTGAGCAGCTAGCCACAAGACCGGTGGCTTAACACCAGCTGCTCTGTGGGAGAAAGGTAAGTTGTCTGTCTCCTAAAGACCCATAATCTCAGAAACCCTAGTCCACCTTTCTACTCTTGCCTGGAAGATCACATGTTGGAATCACCTCACTGGCGGTGGGCATTGTTAATTATAGCATGGAGGGTTCTTTGTGTTGTCTTTTTCTGTGGATTTTGACAAATGAGTCCACCATCACAGTATTTATTATACCGAACCGTCTCACTGCCCTAACAAGGCTTTGCACTGCCCTTCCCCGTCCCTTCACCCACCTCCATTTGAACCTCTGTGAACCACTGATAGCTTCCCTGTTTCTATTATTTTGCCCACGCCAGAATCTCATACAGTTGGGTTCATGTCATACGAGGCCATTTCAGATCAGGATTTTTCATTTAGCAATCTGCATTAAAATTCCTTCAGGTTGTTCTAACTCCCCTAGAAGACTCCGAAGAAAGATCTAGTGATCTACTTGCAAAAATCCAGCCACTTGAAACCCTGTGAATTCAGTTCTCCCATAAAACACATAAGGTTTCTGTGAATCAGAATCAATTCTATGGCAACTAGTTGGCTTCTTTTTAGAGCCTGAGAGTCAGCTTCCTTTTTATTGCTGAACAATACCTATTTATATGGATGCAACTCCCATGCGCTTACCCACTCACCTATTGAAGAGCATCCTGGTTACTCCCAGTTTTGGTTCATAATTATCAGTTAGTTGCCATTAAACACCCTTGTGTAGACATAAATATTTAATTAATTTAGGTAAATATATAAGATTGTGATTGCCAAATAACATAGAAAGACTATATTTAGCTCTGGAAGATTTTGTCAAACTATCACCCAAAGTTGATAACCATTTTACATGTACAACACTAATGAATAAGATCTCTGGTTGCAGGGTGCAGGGAAGGGGAGAGTAGAGACCCAAAGCCCATCTGTAGACAATTGGACATCCCTCACAGAAGAGTCACCAGAAAGGAACAAGCTAGACAAGTGTGCAGTATAGCACTGACGGAACATACAACATTCTTCTAGTTCAGTGGTTCTCAGCCTACCTAGTGCCGCAACCCTCTAATACAGTTCCTCGTTGTGGTGACACCCCAACCATAAAATTATTTTTGTTTCTAATTCATAGCTGTAATTTTGCTACTGTTATGAATCTTAATGTAAATATCTGATATGCAAGATGCATTTCCATTGCTACAGATTGAAATAATGAAAGCATAGTGATTCATCACAAAACAATATGCAATTATATATTGTGATATGTTTATTTTGAATTACAAATAAATGAAATTTTGTCAGGGAGCATGGTGTAGCACGGGTAAGTGTCTTAATATAACAACAGTAAACCACATTGCTACATTTTGTGACAGTGTGCATAAAAAGCCAATGTCAGTGCAAAGGTTGAGAGAGCTTCTTTCTCACCAGAACAAAAATTCTCAGGGCAGTCTTGGCAAGAGCACAATGATCATCTTCCACAGCAAGTCTACTTCTGTATTTAGACTTGATAACCAACGAGCTGGAAAACCCTGTTACACAAAGATATGTTGTTGGAAATGGAACAAGAAGGCACAACACAGTCTCAGACAGAACAGGATATGACTGCAAACACTTGATCCAGAGTTTTGTAACTGGCATTGTAGAGAAATCAGTTCTCGCTGCGTCGCTGTTAATGAGTTGGATGAACTACTCTTGTGCTGTCTCAGGAACATCTTCAAATTTGTCTCAGTTCTTAAGAACATTGGAAATATGTGTTTTCTGATGGTCTTAAGAAACCCCCCCCATGTGAAAGGGTCGTTCGACCCCAAAGGGGTCGCGACCCACAGGTTGAGAACCACTACACTAGTTCTTTAGTGCTTCCTCACCAGTCCTGCGACACCCATTCCCCACCCCTGACTATCGTGACCCCAATTCTACCTTACAAATCCAGCTAGACCCGAGCATGTGCACTGGTACAGATAAGAGCTCTTGACATGTGGAATCCAGGACAGATGAACAAGAACAATAATTGAAGTATTTATGCCATGAGGGTAGGGGGTAGAAAGGGGGAACTGATCACATTTGGCATACAACCTCCCCCAACCTCAAAGGGGGATGAACAACAGAAACATGGGCGAAGCGAGAAAGCAGCCGGTTAAGATATGAAAATAATAATAATTTATAAATTATCAAGAGTTCATGAGGGAGGATCAGGAGGGAAGAAAAAACAAGGAACTAATACCAAGGACATGAGTAGAAAAAAAGTGTTTTGAAAAGGATGATGGCAACATATATACAATTGTGCTTGACACAAGGGATATATGGATTGTTATAAGAGCTGTAAGAGCCCCCTATAAAATGATTTTTTTTAAAAAAGCTATCTCTTGTTGCCTTTGCTATTATTTGCACTTTGTCAGCCTTTGTCAGCCTTTGCTATTATTTGCACTTTGGATTTTAGCCAAATTAATCGCTGTACAGTGCTATCCTCCGGTTGGGAATCACAATCTTCAAATGACATAAGATGTTGGACTCATTTGTCATTTGTATCTCTTCTTTGGTGAAGTATGTTTTCACAAATTTTGCCTATTTTAGATTTTTTTTGTTTTTATTGCTAAGTTTTACAAGCTCTTTATTTTGAAAACAAGTCTTTTAAGAGTTACGTTTTATAAATATCTTCTCTCGGGAGATGGATGTTATTTTGGTTCCCTTCTTTTACAAAAGAGACATTTTGTATTTTAATGTCACTCAAGTTATTTATTCATTTTCTCTCATCTATCAGGCTTTTAATGGTGTATGTAAATATTTATAGCCAATCCCATGGTCACCTAGCTTTTCTTTTATGTTATTTTCTAGAAGATTTATAGTTATATAGTTTATATTAAAATGTATGATTCACTTTGAGGTTTTTGGTCCCCCATCCCACCCCCAGGCCCTCTGGGATATAAGGTTACTTTCTGAATTCAGGATTTTTGTTTGTTTGTGTGGGTTTTGTTTTGTTTCGTTTTCTTTCTATGTGTAGGTGGCTTGCTTATCCTGGTAACATTTGAAGAAAAGACGATCGTTTCTTCATGGATGTGCCTTTGTTCCTTTGACTCTACATGTGCACATCTATTTCTGGGTCATCTATTTTGCTCTACTGGTTGTTCATTCCTATGCCAACACCACACTGTCTTGATAGCTTTACCATAGTCTGGACATTAGGTTACGTGAGTTTGGAAACTCTTCCCTTCTTCTGTGTTATCTTGACTATTCTAGCATTTCTATAAAACTTTAGAATCAGTTTGTTGATAACCACAAAACAACTTGTTGCAACTTTGTGTTGAATTGAAGCTCTAGATAAAATTGGGGAAAATTAATATCTAAATAATGCTCAGTCTTCCTATGTGTGAACATGGACTACCTCTGCTTTTAATAACATCTTCTTAGAATTCTTCTTCCTTCCTTTCTTTGTATATAATGTTCTATAATAGATGACAGTTCTTTTCTCTGGTCAAGCAGTTCCTACTTGGTGGCATAGTGCTTATGGGGAGGTCTGTTAATCTTGATGTCAGCAGTTTGAAACCACCAACCACTATATGGCACCCTCGTGAATTCAGAAGCAGATTTTTGACACAACTTTATTGTGATGTCTTAATATGATTTTATAGATAATCATGAAAATGCAATTCTGGCAAATAACTTATTTATGGGTCAAAAAGATTTCCCAATGGCAATATACTTTCTCTGTAGCTTTGTTTCAGAGTCAATTAATATTTAATAATCACTCAAAGAATGCTCCTATTGGGGCTTTCACATTAGCATATCTGCTGCACATCACAAGAAAAATCTGACTGTAGGGATTTTTAGCAATATTTTAGCTGGATCTATGCAGAGACTGCTGAGCTTTTTTAAAAAATGAAACAAAAAACGCTATATTGAAATTGGTTAAAACTTGGCACAAAATCTCTAACAGTATGTGTCTTATGATGTAACGATTGCTCAGGAATTTAAGCACTTATCCTGTGAGATGAGCAGTGTTATAATTTTAAATGTGTGACATATTTTCTCATATTAAGACATAAAAGAAGGATTCATAGCCATATACACTCCTTATGGGCATTCAGTAGAGTCACTCATATCCTCAGATCACCAACAACCAACACTGTGGAATCATCATTACAAAGTATAGAGCACAGGGTGGGTGGCCATGGAGATGTCTCAGGTTTTTTATTCCTGTGCAGTCATTTGACACCACACTTCCAAATGATGAACTGAGATCATCACTGTGGTAGTTACATGATCTGGTATCAATTTGGGTTTGAGAAGATTAAGAGTGAAGAGGTGGGGTCCAGTCTGTCAATCACATCATACATAGCCAATGAGGCCTCTGTGTGGACACGACCTTTTCCTGAGAATTCTTGGAATGGCTGTAGTTCCTCCTTGGAGGCAAGGAACACTCTCCCCACTCTCTCCCTGAGAGATTCTCTACTGGCAAGACTCATGGAGCTATGCTGATGGCAGTGAGAGTCCTGGACCTGTAGGAGCCACATAGAGGCCCTTGCCAGTGCTGAGATGCTTACAACGCCACTGAATCCACAGATTTTCTACCCACTACTCTGTGGTTGTCCTGCATTCAGCATCATTGCATGTGTTTCCTGAGTCTGAAGAGGACTTTATAGGCTGGTATCGGATATATGGGCTAATATCGGATTTATGGGCTTGGACCATTTTGGCTTGGGATGCTTTTTTAATGTACAATTACCCTTTATATAAAACTCTCTCTTATACACATATGAGTTTCTATGGATTTATTTCTCTAGTTTCTACCTGGATTAACACACTGATGTTGCTCACTCACATGTAACCTTGGTGGAGGACTCATGATTATAACTCTTCTCTATCAAACCTGCATAAAACATTGACTTTAATCCTTCTACGGGGATGTAGGGAAGGAGGTGCATAACTGCCACAAAGTCACCATTTCTCTGCCAGCATCCCTCCAGCGATCTAAGATTTTGTTATATATATGTAAATGCCAACTGAATCTTTCAGACACCTGCTTTTTTATCTTTTGCAGCCTGCTCTTCACTGTTTTCCTAGAATGTGTTCCTCTACCTAACCAGGTTGCTAACACCAGTCCAGAAATCCAATGACTATAAGCTTGCTTTTTGATCATAATACTTCTTTTATAAATTTCCAAGAAAGCTATCAAATAAAAAAAGAAATATTGCATATGGCATGATTGTGTCAGATTTATGATATTGTACAGCTGTTTGACAGTCCCATTATATATTTTGCTAATAAGAAAGTATATATTGCTTATTCATTTAATACTAATTTGATTATATTAGACTTCCCCTAACAGAATCTACAGATCATAATTCAGAGCTACTAGTGCTGTTTCAAAGCACATCACTACAGGATTTGTTCTTCAGAAGTAGCTGTATGGTAATACTTCAGTTGATACAAAAACTTGATCTATGTTCTATTTTTAATATAGTGCATTAAATTACTCACTAAAAAAAGTGAAAATACTTTTTCATCTGGATGACTATGTGGGGCCCAAAATTCTGTGTTCTACTGCCAGCTTGATCTTTTATTATTTTGCATAAAAAAACAGGAACAATTATTTATTTATTCATTGAGATTATAATTACTTACAAGTAAATAATGAATCCTTAGTATTTCAAGTCTAGAAGCTGGGTGATTTAGAATACCACTAGCCTCTTGGCTTGCTGGAAAATGGAAAACATTGGAGTAAAATGGTTCTTTGTGAGACAAGATGATTTGGGGTGGGAGGGACAACAAATGCTTGCCAAACCTGTGGGTTACGATGTACACAGATGGCTGTAGCTGATGAAGGTGTCTGCTGATTGTTTCTCTTCAGCACCTGTGTGTGTGTGTGTGTCTACACTTAAATGAACAGTTTCCATCGGTTGGCAACCAGGGAAATATATTCAGTGATGCCATATTTATTAACAATAAAAAAGTGGTGATGGTAAATTATGGGTGTCTGGAAAAGGCAGTAAGTGGTGTTACTCTAAGTAATATTAACACGTGAACAGAGGGAATTTCCAAGAGTTTGGTATTTTGCTAGACGTGTTTAATCTAAATTTAAATAGAGCACATCTTTATTTTCTATGTCAATTGTTATTTGAACAAATAACCAAAATAAATTTATCATAATACTTGGCACACTAAATTAATATATTATACAGGGTTAACATTTAATCTTTATGCCACTTTAATGTTCTCCAAAGTTTTTCACCTCTATTAAAGGAGTAAGTGTATACTTTATGAAGAAGTTTTACGTTACTCCTAATATTGATTGTGTGTAATACAAAGTTACATAGTAACATACATTTGGAAGTCAGGATAGTTTTGTTTGCATGCAGTCGCAAGTCTTACCTGCTGTGTGACCTTGAGGAATAAGCACAATTGCCCTGAAAGACCTCTGTTCAGTTGTAGAATTCTGACTGCTTACTTTATTGAGTATTGTGAGGAAACTTCTCGGTACACATAGAAGTAGGGATCCTCCTAAAGGACAGTTGGGTTTACTTTTTATGAAAGCTACTTTCAGTTACTTACTACTTGTGTGGTCTGAAAGGCACTGAATGAAGGAAACGATGGAAACACTGACTGGGTGTGTAAATAGTTCCTGCTCATGTAAGAACTGTGATTACATCTCTAATGATATTATGAAAATAGGGGGAAAAACATAAATTTTATTTCCTGGTTTTAAAGACGCTATTAAGAAAGCACATTAAAAAATACCTCCGTGTAAATTATCTCTGTTTTACTCTGAAGAGACTTGAAAGAATTGTTGCAACACATCAACCCCTAGTAGAACAGAAAAAAAGAACTAGTTTAAAAATGCTAGGCACTAATAAGATGAAAGTATTCCTAAGAAAATAAAGGTTATTAGCTAATATGAGGCAGACCAAAATGGATGTGGTTTTAAAATACTGATTGTGCTTGTAATTCAATCTAACTAAAATTTACAGAGTTCCCTTACAATTTTGATATAACAGATGACTAAATGGGCATTTTCCAATTTATTAGATTATGCTTAAAAGGAGTCACAAGTACTCAAGTTATTTTAAAATATAGGTAGCCCACCCAGGGGAAAGAGCAAAAACAAAAACCTCTTTTGTTGGCAAGTTGTTAACAAATATAGCAGAAACTTGACTTCAGGACCTATTTAAACTATTGAAAAAAATGTTCTTTCCGTTTAGTGGAGGCCATACTTCAACTACTGGGTGATCATTATATGCATTGCAACTTTGTAAATCCTTTTCCTAAACTTATTTTGAAAATGATCCATTTTGTTTGTACTTTTCTGATCAAGAAGTCTTGTTCTCTGCTTACACTTCAGCCTCGGCGCCATCACGTTGATTCCGATGCACAGTGATCCTGTAGGCCACAGTAGCTCTGCCCCTGTGGGTTTTAAAGATTCTGTAAGTCTTTACCAGACTAGAAAGCCTCATCTCTCTCCCACAGAGCAGCTGGTGCTTTCAAACTGGTTCACTGGTAGTTTTGAACTTGTGGTTTGCAGTTCTATGCAGAAGCCACTAAGCCATCAGGGCTCCCTTATGTTCAGATAGGAAAAATGAAATAGGGGATTTTAATCAATTTATTATCACATCTTTTTTTTTCTTTCGGGAGCATGTTAGATATGCATTGTTCTTCATAGGACAACACTATTGGGATCCATAAGGTTTTCATTGGCTCACATCCAGAAGTAGAACACTAGGTTTTTCTTCTAGTCTGCCTTCGTCTAGATTACATAGTTTCCCAAATTTACTTGGTCTACTGTCCCTTTACAGAAAAAAAAATTACCAAAAGCCCCCACCCCAGTAATTAAAAACTGGTAAACTATGTAGCCTCCAGTCCAGCATAAAATATTAGTGTTTTGGCAGCACCCCTGGATTATTACTCTGCTCCAGGGAGGTGATTGCCCACTTTGGGAAATACTATTCTAGAAACTCAGTTACAACTTGTCCAACAAATGTGACCTTTCAGGTCTTTGAAATACTGGTGTTGAAAGCGGCCAGAATCATGGCAACTTGCAAGTCAGTGTAATGCAAAAACAGATTAGCGGTAGATATGAATATAAGCATGTTGATCCATAACTGTGTCCATAACTATATATAGCTATATGTAACCATGTGTACATACTTTTTTTTAGGATTATTGTTATCAAAAGCTTGCTTCTCAGAATACCAAATACCCAAGCCAAATTCACTACCATCAAGTTGAAGACAACTCATAGCAACCGTATAGGACAGGCTAGAACTGCCGCTGTGAATTCTGGAGGAGGTAACTCTTTACAAGAGTAGAAAGCCCTGTCTTTCTCTTGCGGAGCTGCTGGTGGTCTCAAAGTGCTGGCTGTGCAGCAGCCCAATTTTTAAAAACCTCTGTGCCACCTTCCCAGTGAATCCTCCTTCCCAGAAGAAGTGGTCAGAAAAAGAATTTTGAGTTCACAATATCACGCCATCTCAGATGAAGAGCAGGGTGTTTGATTCAGAAGGATTTGAGTACAAATCATGACCCATTGAAAAGTGAAGAGAAACGCTGACTCTTCTGGGAGCTTTTTTGAGAGATGCTTATAAATAAACGCACCCACATTAATTCTACAACATATACCAGTTATTTTTTTCTTGTTCACATTTACATTTGCATCGATGCTAATTGTGTTCTTTGATCAGACAAGATAGAGATGACTTTGCACTGCAAGCTGCACAAATGCCACCTCATCTTTTCATCCCTGCCTTTACTGGGATCAACTGGAAAGCTTTCTTGGGGCATGTCTCGGTAGGGAATTAAACTTATTTAGGATTGTGGTTCTCCTCTCAGATGGAGACAGATCATGGAAACATTCCTGGCCATTTTGCTAGGCATATTTTCACCTTGTTTAAAATCTTGGTTCTGCCACTTATTATCTTATTATGCAGGTAATAACAAAGACCTTCAAAATGACAAGGAATAAATGCCAGCGCTTTGTTCTTATATCTGTGTGGGTTTTTTAAAAAGCCTTTCTATCGCCTGTTCATCCTCTCCAACTTTCATTCTAATATTACTGATACCAGACTTACTCTTAAAGACTGTGGACTTCAAATAGAATAGTCCAGATTTATGCCTTTAGGGGACATTCTGAGGAGCCCTGGTGATGTATCAGGCTATGCCTTGAGCTGCTAATCACAAGGTCAGCAGTTCTACCAGCTGCCAGCTCCTGTGAAGATTAAAGTTTTGGAAACCCAGAGGGGCAATTCTACTCTGTCTTGAAGGGTTGCTATAAGTCTAAATCAACTTGATGGTAATGAGGTTTTTTTTTTAAAGTGTGTGTGTGTGTGTGTGTGTGTGTGTGTGTGTGTGTGTGTGTGTGTGTAAGTGACAGGCTAATCAAAAGACAGACATCACATAAACTATGTCCCTAAAATTTAGAAGGTTGCTCTAAGGAAAATTTTATACTTTATGTAGGATGGATTAGAAAAATTAAGGCCTATGTAAGCATTCAGAAAAGCACACCCATCTCATTATCATAACATGTCTCACACCATTGAGATTATGAATGTTTCTTAACTGTGCTTGTAATAAGGATGTATCTACATACGTGAAACTATTTTAAAGTAAAGCAATTTTGGTGGTCTGTAAAGCATAGCAAAAACTCATTGCCATCAAGAGGATTCCAACTCCCAGTGAACATTCTATCCTTTAGCATTTTATCCTTTATTCTGATGCAGCTTTTAAAGTACTGACGTCCCGCTGTGCAATCCAATGAAGTGTGATGGGAGTGCCCTCTTTGGTCTTAGCCAGTGGGATATGCCAATGCCCTTGCTCTAAGGTATTTTGGCACTCCTCTGTAGCTTGCTATTCCTTCTTGCTTAACTCAGGTCCAGCCTGTGGCACCCAGGCACCCTGGTGGCACAGTGGTTAAGTGCCCAGTTCATGGTAGATAGTTCAAAGCCACCAACTGCTCCATGGGAGAAAGATGTGCCAGTTTGCTTCTGTAAAGATAACAACCCTGGAAACCCTAAGGCACAGTTTAGACTCTGTCCTCTAGAGTTCTTATGGATGGGAATTGACTCCAAGGCCACAGGGTAATTCTGTATTGCCACTGTGTTCTCTCTCAAACAGCATGCTCTACTTTTTCATCCAGAGTCTGTAATTCACTACAATAGCTACACAGAACTCACAATGTTCATGATGAAGAAGTTTATTGTGGAAGTTTCAGGTTACGGTGCTGGGGAGAAATGCTCAGGATACACATGTTCCGTCAGGCTGTGTTCCAAAGTTCCTCCAGGGCTGCTAATAAATACCCAAAGGACATGCCACTCCACTGTAATCCTCAACCCTAAGGCCTTCAACTCAAACTCTGTGCATCAGCAAACTCAGCTCCCAAATTCTGTAAGTGCCCAGAGGTACTCCAGAGGACTCCCCTAGCTATCGTCTGTAAATCTTTGATTTTTCCAAACCCTTCTAGTAGAAGCTAATCCAAACACCCTACCATTCCATAGTTCAAGCACATCAAGCAGTATTGTGCAATTATACCCCAATCCGTTTCAGAACATTTTCTTCCTTTTTGAACTCCCTGATATCAACTATCCATTACTCTCTTCCCGCTCCCACAAGAACTCTCATGCTAATTGCTGTTCCTATAGGTTCGTCAATCCTGGGTTTCATGTACTGAAAAACATAAAACCACAAAGCAAAGATTCAAGAAGGCTGCCCACAATGACAAATTCAAGAGAGAAACTCCAATATGGAAAAAAAAAAGAACCCACACAAACAAAACACCAGAAAAATGTAAAAGCCAGATCAAGTCCTCAGTGTATCAGTGTGAGATCCATCGCAAGCTCTTAACTCTTCAAGTCAGATTCATCATTTTGATCTCCTATCATTGTCTCTCCAATTCTCCTTATCTGGGGACCAGTTTATTCTCATCTCTCAATTATGGTTGGAGAGAAAGCACCACAGGCTTATTCCCTGTGAAGATCCTGCAGATGACTTGGGTTTTCACTGTCATCATCGCCTTCTGTTAACCAAACTCTCACAATTTAAGCTCCGCTACTATTCCTTCATTTGGTTTCTGGATTAGGTATCTCATTGATAATCCTTGGGCATGGATGTTAGTGTCCTTCCTCCACATGGACTTAGTTAGGAGCAGACCACCTCATCTTTCGCCAAAGGAGTGACTGGTGAGTTTAAAACTGCCGAGCTCACAGAAATAATTACCCTGTTAAATAACAAATCAGTGATAATAGCAACAACCCCCCCACAAATTAAAACCTAACTTTTATGAAGAACATAGTATATATTTATGTAATTCAAATTTCAAAACACTAGTATGAAGGATTCTTCCTTTTACCATTTTAAACACAATAAAATTAAGGCTTAGAGAATGCACATTTATACCTATGTGGTCATATAGTTAGAAAATTATGAATTTGGTATTTTTCTTCAAAATAGAACCTTAACAATAAATAGCTGTTGTTTCTGACTATGTATGAACTGCTATTCATACTGCTGTTTCTGTCTACCTATGAAAATGTCCTCATTTTCTTTATTTTTAGAAATTATTATTTCTTGGCCCAAAGTAATTATTGATATAATACTATATCTGCCTATAGAATAGATCTCTTGTTAAATTCATTTCAAGCTCTTGTGGGAATGAGTTATACACTTTAAAAATAATTTGAATGTAACAGTGTAGGATTTGTTCTGATAAATCTAGGGAAATAATCCTTTAACATTTAACTGACTCAAATATTACTGACTCAAAGCATGGGGTTTAAGATAACATTTTCTTTTACATATTTTTCAGAAAGCTTTATTTTTCTATTTTGTATATTGTCAATTTAAGCAAGATTTAAATGTAAAAGAATATTTTCATATGGTGATATAGTATTAAAGTTTAATTTGTTCTCAAAACTTAATGTATTTAAGAATTTCTTATTCAGGCGCTTATTTAGCATGCAAATTATTTTTCCAAGGATTTGAGGAAAGCCCCTGGAACATGCAAATTGGATATGTCCCTGTAGTGATTCTAATGCAAATGGACCACAGAGCACATTGTAAGAAATCATTGTTCTTTAGTAGGTTGGATTTTATATAGTAGATTATTCACACATTTGCAAATTTGTATACTCTTCCCCTGAGAGGGAATGACTGAAGCTCTAATGGAGAGTTAACTTTTTCATTTGATAACTACTCAAGAATACTATAACAATAAGGTGCCAATGAACAGGCTGTCTCACATATCTGTAGCAAATAGTGATGTAATAAATGCAAGCTGCAACTCCAATTAAAAAATAAAAACACAGTTTCCTACATATTGGCTCAGGGAACTTTGATAAATGTTTTTGCTCTTCCAGAATCCTTATATTGAGTTATTAGAATGAATCAAATTTAATTGATTAAAACTATTTAGGAAAAGCAATATTTCTGGAAAATATGAAGAGAACAAAGATAATAAGAAAAAAGTATGGAATGTTCTAGCACAAGAAATAGCTTTATTAGGCATTCCGAGTATACTATATTTAGAAGGTATTAAATATACCTTAGGATCTTTTCATTAGCATAGAGTGAATGAAGTGTTTCACAAAGTATATGAAGTGGTCCATGGCTGTAAGGATATGGGAGTTTATACATATACTTGAGACTTTGATGTAGTAATAAATGTTATATTAAGGACCTCATTGATTTTTGAGCAAGCCCTTTAATTTTCATATATAAGTTGTCCATTTCGTTGTTCTGTACTTAGAAATTTACGACTAATATAGTGTCTCAAAGTATTTCTGACATCTAACATGTGAAATCATAGATGATATATGAATGTCCATTTATGAGAATATTGGTTAATGATTAATAGATTAGCACACATTTTAGTTGTTGGAACCCATTATGTACTTAATATTTCTTTTTATTCATTGCATATTATTTTATGCAACGTCCTTTATAGTCACAGAGTAGAATATTATTACCTGCAGCAATCAAAATACAATCAGCAAAGCATTAATGTAACATTGACGCATGTAAAGAATAAGAGAAAATTTGTGAAAACATGTAATTTAACATAATTGAAACGTGCAGAGCCATTTGAAGCACTTATGAAAATATAAAGACATTTTGCATTTTGAATAAAAGATTCTGAATGAAGTCAGACTTCTTTTGTACCTTTCAAAGACAGTGATGTATTGAGTGTGCGGGTGACTTTCCATCTTGCACAAAAGATTAATGATGGCCTAAGTGGACGTCAATTCTTCTTTATTTTAAAATAAAAATAGAGTCTTGGTGAATGAAAAGAATGTAAAAAAGTTTCATTTCAACCATTCACCAAATACAAACTTATAAATTTTACCTAAATATAACGTGATGGTTGGCTGTGCTGAATGCTTGTTGAATGAATGATTAAACAATGATTTTTAAAAATCTTACAAATCAAGTATTTTCATGATAAAACTAAAGACTCAAGAGTACCACAACATTATTCTAATTTATGATTATAAACTTAAAAAATATTTACTGATGTTGATAAATGTGTAGAATCAAGGACACCTGGACTTTCTAATGTATAATAATTTTAAAATAGTTTTGCAGTGTGGAAATTTGTATTGATTTCAAATTGTTCTATATATTTTAGTTCAAATAACAGAAAATATTCCATCTTATGAAGCATGGAATTATCATTACCATTATATTTACTACAATCGCTCCTCGTATTTTCATTGTTACTACTATTTTATGGAGATCACAAAACTATATAACTGAAGTTTTAAATTTAGTACTCATAGTAAAGAATAAAACCCAAAACCAATTCTTTGGTAACCTATTTGTCTTTGAAATATTCTTATATAAAGTTGATCTGCAAAATACAATTATATCACATTTTGCCAAAGACAATTGGAAATCTCCATCACTAAATAAATTCTATGGCTTTATCAAATGTAGATTTAGGTAGCATATGTAGAACAATGGAACCAGGAGATAAAACAACAATAACAAACAAAACTATTTGAAGGATCAGCAAAGACCCGACAACTCATGTGGGAAGTTAGTATATGTATAGCAAAAATTCTGCCAAATTTCTATCTTGATTTCTATAGAAGTTTCATAAACTTTCATGAATAGTTCCTCAGTTCAATCCAGTGAGTTCTTTGAAAATCAATTTGTGGTTCTCATAATAAATTTTCTCTTTTTTCCAGGAAAATTGATGTGTTTCTTTAGTCCTCTGCCTCTAGTCTAAGGTTTAATGATCGCTTACTCATTTTCATGAAGGACAGATGGTCTTTTTACAAATTAGTGGGGTTTTCCCCCCAGATAAATAGAATTATAAAGGTTTAAAGGCAATAATGAATTAAACTGATATTTAGAGCACTAATTCTCAACCTTCTTAATGCTGCAACCCTTTAATACAGTTCCTCACGTTGTGGTGACTCCCAGCCATAAAATTATTTTTGTTGCTACTTCATGACGCTCATTTTGGTACTGTGATGAATCATCATATAAATATCTGATATGCAGAATGTATTTTCATTGTTACAAACTGAACATATGAAAGCATAGTGATTCATCACAAAACAGTACATAATTATATATTGTGAAATGTTTATTTCTAATTACAAATAAATGAAATTTTGTCTTAAAGCATGGTGTAGCTTGGGTAACAGTCTTCACACTGGGTACTCCTATGTGGGTGCATCTGCATTTACGTGGACCCGCCTGGAGACAGATAGAAAAGCAGTGTCTTGGTTTCTAAGACCATGGAAATATGTGTTTTCAGGTGGTCTCAGACAACACCTGTGAAAGTGTCTTTTGACACCCAAAGGGGTCATGACCCACAGGTTGAGAACCCCGCTGCTATAGAGGAGAGGGAGTGTGTAAAACTCTCCTACCCAGTTCGAGGACATTATGCTAGTGAAATTCTCACTGCCACACAGTCACATCTGACTCGCCATGACTGGAGGCACCCCACTCTGCAAGCCAGCCTCCTGCACAAAGCACGTAAGTTTTATTTGCTCTGTAAGTTGGGAAATCCATCCAATATTCTGTACTTTGATTCTTGGATCTGAAGATCCTCCTCTGATTTCATAGCTGTCTTCTGGATCCAGGAGGGTGACTGCCCAGGGATCTTGGATTCAGAGGAAGTGTACCACTCCTGGCTCTTGCTGATGATGAGATCTGTCCTCCTACTTTTCAGAGGATTCATTTTATACACAGCAGGGACTCCTGATCACAATTACTCATTGGTGAATTCTATCAGCATCTTCATCCACCTTCTTACAAGATGCATGCTGGTAAAGGTCATTTGGTGGAAGTCGAAGCTTTGGGCTAGAAGATCCACATTCAATAATTCATCAATTTTGCAGGCGAAAGAATCCTTGTCACTATTCATGTTTGGTTGAAACACACCCTGGCCAAAAGAGAAGAAAAATATCTTTATTCACCTTCCAGAACATATTCAATAACATATTCAATACCATAACATATTTAATACCATTTTGAAGACCATAACATATTCAATACCACATTGAAATACAATGACTTGTATTTCCAACATCTCTCACATCTCAGCAGGACCTCTTTGTTCCCGCTTTTTCTCTCAGACATATCTGGCTCCACCTCATCGTATAGAGCTTACCACATAGCAATGCTCCCTCGGTGTTGAAGTGATGAATGTCTTGTACTAAAGTGAATGACTTGCATTTTTGGTGTTGGTGTCACTGACATTTTCATATTATTTCCTCTTTAACTTTTAAAAAGTTCGTCTATCACCCTGTCAGGTTATGAATTGCTAAAAGAAAAAAAAAAAGAAAAAGAAACTTCTTATTTCGGGACCTTTGTGTAAAGGTGAAACTGAGGTACAGGGAGATGCACAGACAGAACTGGCAGAACAAGGGAGAGCAGAAACAGAAATAGCTTTATTAGGGGGTGTTCCTGGACAAGGTTCCAGGACTTAGGCCAACAGGTCGGGGAAGTCGTGCTCAGCAGCTGGGGCTCAGGTTTTTAAAGGGGTGGTGAGGAATGTATGGCAATTATAGCAATTAGCATATAGAGTCTGGAAACTCGAGAATTGCTTGTGACTCCTTGTGGCTTTCTTGGAACCAGGAACATCTGGTTTCACTGGTTATCTTATTTGGTGCCCTTATCTTATTGGCACTGTCTGCTGCTGACCTTTGGAATGTGCAGGGAAGCATGTACAGGGCCCAGACCTGCTTCAGCTTAGTCCAAACAAGGCTGCCTAGTCGGACCGGCCCAAACATTCCAAACTTCTTAATAGTGGGAATGGGTGACAATTCTGTCTTAACTGCTTCCTGCTGAGATAGGGCAAATGAGGGGGTGGTTAAGAGATGGAAGGTTCGGGGCATGGGTCAATTAGCAATGGACTATAAGAGTGGAAAAGAAGCTGATTGAAGATCAGGTTGGAGATATTTTTCATTCGTTCCAGCAAAAATTTAAACACGCATGGAGCTACAAGTTATAATACACAGATTAGTATCAGAGGTCTTACCAGGCGCATGATCCTGGTCACGACAGGACTTTGAAAACACAAGGAAGGACTGGAGGTGCCCCACTGATGGTTTTTAATTTTTTCAGCCTTTTTTGCAGAGCACTTCGACATTTTATTTAACGACTTTCTTCTTATTGATATAGTGTACGTACCTTTATGTTAGCTGTTGACAGATTTAATGCATGACAGTTGTGAAGGGTGACCTGTGCCAGGGATGTAACCTGTCACTATAAGGAGGTGAGAGACTCTGAGGTAGACTCTATGGCTAGCTGGAGTTGTTTTTTAAAGTTTTGTGTTTGGAGCTAGCTCTGGTCTAATGCTCTACTAGAAATCTTTGCCACTGCCAGGGAGAAGGCAAAACTAAGGTTTACTAGGACAGGTAAGAATGCAGCTACTCTTTGCCTTACTAGCCTTGTTTTATTATGATAACGGTGTTCTTGAGCCTGTCCCTGTAAGGAGGCTAGAGAGTCTGGGATGGATTAGGAATACTGCTCTTCTCTGACCTTTGGGTGGGGAGAAACGATGTGAATTCATACTGACCATATGGGATGAATGAGGAACGACATACAGTAACTGGAAAACAAGGTCCTGCTGTGGAAAAATTCACACATTTAGTTACTTGCTCAGCTGAAGTTGGTGGTTGGAGGTCCTTTATGACTTAGTGTTTATTTAGAGTTAAACTCTGAGTGGTGAGGGTGGGGCACAGGCTGAAGCAGATAACAGCTGAAGGAGATAGGTGTGTCTTGGAGGGAGAGAGAAGTTAAGGGAGTTGGGCTATGTCTGCTTTAGAACTGTTTTAGGAGGGGCTGCAGGTAAAGGCAAATGGATGCTGACAAGCTGGGTTGAGGGAGATGATGAAAAAGGTATAGTGGAAGGGGGAATGTGAGACAAAAGAGTATAGGTGTCGGGAGCTACTGGGTGTATGGGGATAACAGTTTTGTTAATGAGGCACAGGTCCTGGACCAAGGGATAAATACCATTTGGTTTCTTACTGGTAAGATTGGAGTGTTGAGGAGAGTGGGTAGGGGTAATGAGGTTGTTAAGAAGGAGGCACTGTGTGATGGGTTAACATCAGGAAGCAACCAGGTCTGCAGGGCCAGTTCTTCCAGGTTGGGTGAAATAAGGGGAAGAAGCAGAGGTGCTCTGAAACCAAAAGTAAGGTGTCAGGAGGTTCCTGACTAATTTAAAATGTCTCTTCCCAACAGAGGGACCAAACACGAAGGATTATAAGGAAGGAATGAGTAAAGGGTTAGTATACCTGGGACAGGTAGGCTTTCCATCAATATCCATGACTGAGATTGGGGAAGGACTGCCTAGCCCTGAAAATGAGGGCAGGTCAGAAAGCTTCTGTGTAAGAAGGAAATTTTCTCACCCAATATCTTGAGCAATACCCCAGGCTTGGCGAGGGTGATGGAGTCCAGTCAGGGTCTCCTCAGACTTTGGCCAATCCCAGCAGGGTCAATAGCAGGTCAGGAATTAGAAGGAAGGTCCCCCACATGGAGACACAAAGGGCTGCTGCTTTTCCAAGAACAGTTGGACTTCCAGTGTCCACTTTGACTGCAACTTGGTTACAGAAAAAGATCAGGTATTTAGGGCAGAGATCAGGAGCCAAACCCAATTCAGTAATGTTGGCAGTAGGCACCCCAAAAGACTGTCCTTAGGGGGTTGGGACACAAGACTTCCCATTGTGTCTCAAACTGCATGGGGTACGGACAGAGGAGAAGGGCGTCCCCTAGTCTCTGTCAGTCAGGAGGTGAACCGGTAACCCTGAAAGGTAGCCCGGTCAGAGCTAGAGTGCCAGGGGGAGATTCCTGGACTCTCCAGAACAGTAAGGTTCCCTGGCACAGGTCTGTGGTTTATGTCCAGCAGTCAGGGACCTCAAATTGGAGAGAAACAAATTGGAAGCCTAGGAGGGGGACGGGGCCTGGCTTTATGGCCAGTAAAAATGGAGTTTGGTCAGGTCTTTGTTCAGGGGGAGAGGAAGGGGAAGCAGAACATTTTAGAGAAAGCACTGCAGAGCTGCAAACACAAAACATACAAAGAGGTAGAAAGGGCTCAGACACACGCTCTGCGTTCCAGTCCAGGTAGAAGGTGCACTGACTGCTCGCCCTAGTACTTGGAGTCCTGGTATGAGCAGGAATCCCAGGAGGTAAGCACAGAGACAAAAGGCTGGAGCCACATGGGAGAAGACAGACACAGAGAAAAGATGGACATGAGAAACTGAACTTATCAGCCCACCCCTTTCGGGAAAAGGTAGTTCGTTCCAGCTCCTCTTGGTACTAGGGTGGCAGAATAAACCCATGCTACGGCGCCACGTTCAACTTCCTAGTGTACATGCTTTTCAGGGCTTTCCACTAGATAGCCTCCAATGGACCTTATGCACTCGTATGAGTTTGCTGGTCCTCCGTGTCCAGAGCGACAAACCAGACAAACAAGCAGAACGAACATACACTGAGAAATACTGACCAGAAATTGCTCATTCAGACAGGCTCCGGAGGTTCGAGAGGAGAGGAGGGGTGGGCTACGTCCCAGCCAAAGCAGGGCTGGGACAGCAGGGAGCCCTGGTCCCTACCTCTACCTGGTTTTCGGGCACCAAATGTTAAGGTGAAACTGAGGTATAGGGAGACAGACAGACATAACTGACAGGACAAGGGAGAGCAGAAACAGAAATAACTTTATTAGGAGTTCCTCCTGGATGAGGTTCTGGGACCAAGGCCTACAGGTCAGGGAAGTCGTGCTCAGCAGCTGGGGGCTCGGGCTTTTAAAGGGGTGGTGAGAAATGTATGGCAATTATGGCAATTAGCATATGGGGTCTGGAAACTCAGAATTGCTTGTAGCTCCTTGCGGCTTTCTTTGAACCAGGAACATCTGGTTTCACTGGCTATCTTTACCAGTGCCGTCTGCTGCTGACTTTTGAAATGTGCAGGGAAGCACTTTCTGGGTCCGGACCTGCTTCAGCTTAGTCCAAACAGGGCTGCCTAGTTAAGTTCGGACCTGGCCCCAAAACTTTGGTAACTAGCACTTTCTTTTACACATTGTATATCATTACCAATGTTGGTAAAAACATTGAATCAAATGAGTAGATAGCTATCTTCTGGAGAAAACAGTGAACTGAATAGATATCTCTCCTGTTTAATTCTCACAATCCTTTTATAATGGAAATGAACAATAGTTTAATTTTTTTTAAATAAAAAAATAGTGGGTGGTTAAGCTTGCTTTTCCTTGCTTCTGGATTGGGAACTATGGGTTTGAAGTAAATCTAGTGGGTTTCAGCATATCTCTCCTGTTATCCTGCTGCTGAGGCCACAGAGAAATGTCTAAGGATATATGAAGAGTCAGTGAGAAAGAAAAGGGAAAAAAGATTATAATAATAATAATTATTTTCTTTTTAGCAAATTATTTTCCTTTACTTAATGTTTACCCCAAGGGTTTAACTGCTCTGCTGTGCTATTATCTTTTAGATTTAGCGCCTCTTAATGATTACCTTTAATACCACAAAAAAGAACAATGATACACAAAGTATGTATTATTTTTCTTTCAGTTTCCTGTGAGTAGAGAGAAGCATAACTCTTCTATATCTAAAGCCTATAGGCAGGAGCCCTGGATGGCGTGTGGTTATGTATTAGGTTGCAAACCACAAACTCAGTCGTTTGAAACCACCAGACATTCCTCCGGAGAAAGAGGAGGCTTTTACTCCCATAAAAGTTATAGTCTTCGAAGCCCAGAGACACTTCTACTCTGTCCTATTGGGTCACTATAAATTGGGACGGACTTGGTTTTCTTGACAAACAGGAGGTTGGTTTTTTTTTTTTTTCATTTATTAATGATTTTCTTTCCCTCTAAATATTGCTCTGGTTTGAAGGAACAGATTTACATTTGCATATTAAAATCCTTTTGGGGCTTATACTTTAATTGGAAAGGTGGAGATTTGTGACGATTTAAGGTTTACCAGCTTGTCTTAGTGGGGATTGAAGTACTTAGGAAAGTATTGATTCTTAAGGTGAAATATTATCTACATGTTAAGAGCATTTATACATGTATGCCTATGTATAGATTTCAATGTCAAATGAAATGTTAAACTTAAGTGTTTTACATGTTAACTAGGAAGATCCCTGCCCCCTCCTGAGAACACAACTGCAGTCAGTGTTGCAGTTTAGCTCAGCCACTGTTATCTGTATGAGATCAAGCTTTCAGAGAAGGCAGGAAAGGTTTTCTTATTTAATTTGCTTCTAGGAGGCTCTTTAAAAAAAGTAATGCTCTTAGTAGGCTTTTACACTTGGAGATTTATTCACTTTGCTAGTCCACACACTAAAACCTTGTGTCTTTTAACACTGATTAGTGACACTTTAATAAAGTCATTTGAAGTTCAGTGGACTGAATTTTCCAACTTTTCTGATGTTTCTATGGTCACAGCAAAGCAACCTGTACTGAAGCTTGTAGACAATCTTTTAAATGCAAATCTTGGAGAGCTGTTGTGATTTTGTGTATCTGAGTTCACGCAGACTGCAAACTGTCAGGGAGTAAAATAACAGTGGTATCTGTTTTACTTGGTTTCCCCGTTGGGATATGTAGTGAGGGCGTAGCGGAGTTGGCACTCAACTGAACATAGGTCTTGGAGAATAAAAAGTTTGCAGATAAAAAATTTTAGGGCTACAATTTTTTGTCTTTTCTTTCTCTTTCTTTTTTTCGACAAACCAATGAGGACAAAACCTCATTTTCTTCCACATGATTAGATAACACGGGCAGTGCAATCTATTGAATGAAAACTTTCTTAGAGATAGATTCCTGATTTCTTTTTTAAGTCAAGGAAAAGTATGTCCAATTGGCTATAATTAAATCATGCACGGTAAACTCACTTTGGAGGAATTAATGCATTTTGTATTGGATTGCTACTTGAGTGAGCATTTATAACACGTGAGAATGGGAAGGATGAAAAATTATGGTTGTCTTTTGGTTCACAAGAAGCCAAGGAGGCAGGTCATTGACTTGATTTTCATGGGAAGACTGACTCCAGCCTGCTCGCATATTCAGGGCCCGCACAACCTGGTATTGACAACCACAGTTTGGGAGGAGAGCATGCAGCAGTGTAGTGGCATGGTTTGTTGAGGAAAAACAAGGGAAGGTTGAAAACAAAGCTGTGAAAGGAAACAGTAGTCCTTGTGTCTTCAAGCGGACTGACTTTTCATTAAAGTGTTACCCTTTTCTCTAAGTAAGCTCCGAACTGAAGTAGGAGAAAGTGTAAGTGAGATTCTCAGTGCTTCTAGGGAACGAAGGCACTTACATTCACTTCAAGGAAAGAAGGTGAACCACTGAACTTCAAATCCCCTAAGAAAGCCTGAACGTGGCTGTGGGCAAGTGGAGGTACATAGTAAAATGCTAATACTTAAGACTCCAGTTGGATTTCTTTTTTCCCCAAACAAACAATTAATAGTCTTGCGTATACATTGATTTTCTAAATTTTGAGAACAATTGTGTGGCTATTTGTGTAACATATTCAATCATGTATGAAAATGTAGCTTAGCACTTAGTTATCATTTAGGTGAATTTTATTAAGTGTTTTTTCTTCCTTAGATCAATTTAATTAACCTATAGATTTTTTCTATCAGTTAATAAATAGAACTGATTTTGATTAGATAGGATTTGATACCAAAAATTTGAATATATTCACTAAGGACTTAATATGTTCTTGGGTTAAACAGGTGAAAATATCAATAAATCATGAGACGATAGTTAAGAAACTAATGACTATTGGTGAATATAGAGTGTCTTTGAATATTTCATAGTAAGCTATATTGTACAATAATAAAAATTAATACTTTTAATGTACTCATCCTGAAAACTGATAGAAGAGCAAAGTTGTTTTAATTATTAAATTTCTTCTACATCATATTGTATGAGAATAGCTGTTAAGGGTACTTTATTTCTCCTTTTTTTAGCTTTAATTTATCTACTATCAGTGATAGAGGTATAATTTCAATTCTGTGATATAACTTATATATTACATACTTATATAGAACATACATAAATTATAATATAACTTTTCTCTATATACATAAATATATGAATACTGACCTAAAGTACATATTTTCAGTATTTTGTATATTAAAATATAGCTACATAAAAAGATTGATTAATTAAATTACAATAATGGGTTAAAAAAAGACCAATAAAGCCAGTGTAGAAATATGTATAAGTATTTTTTAAAATTAAAAGTAAATTTAATTAGTACTTCTATGTCTAAAATAATCAGTCTTATAGAACCATTTCCCTTTTACCAGTAATTCTTCAAATTTACTATCATTTAAATAAGAGCATGCATTTTGCCAAAGAAGAATTCATTTTAATGTTTGAATATATATCTTTGATATATAATTTCAATCTTACATACTGAAAATATGTAATATGAATAAATAAATATGAATTGTATCAAAAATTTGTGAAAACATGGAATTAAAAGATAATAGAATTTTTCTAAAAACTTTTGAATCTCCCTAACATAAATTATAAATAAATACTAGTCAATTTGTATAAAGACTCACTTTTATTTATGTAAATGTTTGACTTCACTGTTCATGAGCTTAAAATAATCAAATTTATTTTTTTAAAAACGTGACTTATTTAAAAAGTCAAGAAGATTTTATTACATGTATTAAATTTTTTTTAACTTTATTTTGTTTTTATTTTAAGGCAACCTGCAGTAAAAAGAAAAAAATATTAAGGCAATTTATTTTCAACAGAACTCGATGTTAATAATCTTTCGACCTCTAGAATATATAGCTGAAAAATGGCTGCTTTAATTGTACTTACCAGTTGCTAAGAATTAACACTTGCATGGTCAGAATCAACTTGGTGGCAGTGAGCTTGGGCTTATCATTATAGTTGTACTGCAGTAATATGAGGGCCAAACCATTGCACCAGTAACTCGGGAGCTCTAGTTTCCAGAAGGACCACTGCAGATCAGTATTAAATGAGCTAGAATGTGCATGCATGGTAGAGTCAGAGGGACCAGAGTTTAAATTGCAGGTCACTCAGCCATTGACAGCACTGATATTGAGAAAGTTACTAAATATTTCTGGCCTTCAATTCTCTCTTGAATAAAATAATTTAATAATTGCTTTATTCAATGATTGTGCTAATTTAATTGGTTCATAGAGGTAAAGTATGTAATAGAGAAGTTTCTATATTTAAGTCATATGTTTGAGGGATTTTTTTTGTCACATAAATTGAAACATATCCTTTGATATTATAAAATGGTGCAATGAATTCATTATTTCAAAGTCCACAGAACATTACAACAAAATAGCAATGTGTCCCATATCTGCAAAACAATGAATTGCTATTTCAGACGTGTATACTTCAGGAAGATGAGGGGCCTTTTTGTCTTGATACTCAGTGTATCTCCATTGCTGAGTCCACGGCCTGAAACCAAAGGGCCATCAATAATAATTCATTGAGCAAGTGAATCAATACTACAGAACTAGGGTGGGAAAGAAATAATTAATGTAAAAAATGTTTCTAATTTAAGACTGCACAATGAAGGGACTGAGTTTTAAATTGTTGTGGATACATAAATTAGTTATTCCAAAGACTATGATTTAAGTAAAATTTTAAACTCTGACCCATGTAATAGTGTCTAAAGAAAAAAATTGATAAATGTGATTTAATTGTGAATAAAGCAAGGCACTTTATTTTCCTCCCAAAGGCAATTTTTTATTATTATTATAATAATAATGCTTAAGCTTATTTCTATTAAAATGGTCATTTCTAAGAGAGCACTACAATCATTATTTATGGAGCTGGAGAATATGAAGGACTTGGGTACTTAGAGATATAAATACATGCCTGAAAATAGCAGTTATTTTCCAAAAGCCAACAAAATTCAAATATATATTAGACACTAAAACGATTCTATATTCATACAATATATACAACGTAATGCATAATTTTTATGCAATTTTGAGTGTACAATTTGGAGACATTAAAAAGATGCTGAGAAAAAACATCCATTTTCATAGGGGTTTAAAAAACCATAATGAGAATATGCAAAATTAGAGTTTTTCAGTAAAAAAATGAAAATATTTCTTTGTTGAAGCCTATAAAATTGTGTAAAATCTTGTTGGAGCTGGCATTTGTTCAGAATTTCCCAGCATATTAAAGATAATTACTAACACTTATAGCTTGAAAGAGATGTTTTTAGGAAAAAGTAAATATTATGAGGCGTTTTATTATATTTACTGTATTAGGACATATGTTGCAGATGGCATTTACACCAACATCACAAGTAAGTTTAAAAGGGATTTAAATTAGTTTTTGAATGTTTTTCACACCTTTCTGCAAATGGCCCTGTGCTTTCACCATAAGAAATGGAAGATTGAATCTACTGGATCTGAATCTCTAGCACTTGAGGATTAAAATTCACATGTAGAGACATTCCTGGTGATTTATACAAACAACTGAAGTGAGTTAAATTATATGTGTGACATATGTATATTCCATTTTCCATGTGCCAGGAGTGGTGCATATGAAAGTGTCCAACTACTAACTGAAAGGTGAGTGATCTTAATCCACTCAGAAGCCCCTCAGAAGGGTCTTGTACTCTGCTTCAGAAAGACTAACCCAGACTGAGCCCACTATCAAATTAAATTTATTATATATTTTAGGTCTGCTCTCGTCATATGAACCCATTGATTGGCACTGAATTTGTATTCACTGGAGACTGGTTATCTAGTAGATACTATTTATTGGATTCTTCATAAAAATGTACATTTTTCACATAATGAATACATTTTTAATGGTTTTTATGTTGTAGGACAGTTTCTTGCAGGAACACAAAGAAACCTTAAATTTTGACCTCAACAATTCAGCTTTAAGTCAGTAGAATGCCACAGTAGTTTGGTTGTGTATGTCCTTCGTCATCGATAGTGTTCTCTTTCTCTGCAATAATGAGAGATGTTTGAAGCTTTATTGCACTTGGGCAATGTTGAATCCAAGAAAATGAGAGGATTATCGGTTTTGGTAAGGAACCAGAAATGGCCTGATTTTTAATCTCTAATTTCAATTTTTTTTAAACAGCTTGCTTTATTTAGAAGATCTTTTCAAATTTCTTTTACTTAATGCTGTTCTTTTTTTTTTTTTTACAAATCAGTTTCAATGACTTAGTTCCTTGTATTCTTGTGTAAACAGAAAGAATCCAGTTTAGTCTTTGTAAGGAGTGAAAAAGTAGGAAGGAAGTATGTGTTGTATAGCCAGTGTTTCCAGTTGGTAGTTTTTGCTTTTGTTTACTGTGTTTCTCATTCCGGCCGAATGTTCCTATCTATAACAAGCTTTGGAGAAGCACCTTTGTCCCCGGAGCTGGCCTCCAGGAAGGCTTGGATCCTTACAAGTTTGGAGAAATGGGTACTGGCTGTCATCCATAGGAAAACAAGAGCAAGTTTACAGAGCTCCCGCTGATTTCCTTGAAAGCCCTCCTTCCTCATGCTCTGCAGCGAGCCATTTAATGTCTCTAGGGACAGACACTAAGCAGAAAAATTTCTGAGGTATCTATTCATCTTTTTCAGGCAGGCAATCGATGAGTTTTAAAGAAGAATGTCTGAGCATTCCAGCATGGTGATTTGCCATAATCCCCCTCCTTATACCTTGAGATGAAAGAACAGTTAAATTATTAGTTGTATTGGATTTGAGAAATGGGGATGGCATCTGAAATTTCTCCGTAGAAGATTCCTTGCTTGGCCTTGCATTGGTCTCAGCCAACCAGAATGAGCAGTTGGTAGACTTGTGTGTGGACTTACAGTGTCTTTGGTTGGTCAAGTATGAGTAGACCTTTGTTTTTTCCTTTTCATTTATATTTATATAGCTAACTTGTACTCGGAGGCAAAGGTTCATATTCATTTCTAATTTTAAAATGAAAATATGTAAGAGTACAAAGTTTGGTGCCACCGTTTTGGAATTAGAAGGTACAGCTGATACACTGGGGCTATCATTGGCATAGTTGTGATCACCTAAAAAAAACAAACCTAAAAATGTTTCCAGCATCTCAGTATCTTATTAACTTTGGTCAATGTGCTTTTAACATTTAGTTGACAGCTTTTCACTTCAGAGGTATTACTCGTAAATAAATGAGCAAAACACAATTTCTTATTTCTAACACATGATGCGCAATGTTGTATGTTTTCTTTTATGCTCTGCTGTATTTTACCAGACTTTTCATTAAGAACTTATTTTTACCTTTCCGGATTATTTATAGCAGGTTGTCTATAATATGATAAAGCTTCTCATCATTCTCTCTTTCTTAGAATAAATTTAATTTTATTGCCTGGGCAGGTGCTCTTGTTCATATAAAAAACATTTAACTTGCTTCCTGTTATATCTACTTTTGTGCTAATATTGAGCATCAAACTACTTTGCAGATTAAGAAATTATAAAATAACTAGTAATTGTCAGAACTGTTTGCACAAACTTAATTTTTTTCTTGTGACAAGACTTTTATATTTAGAATTATTCCCACCAACAGACATTTTCCGCTTGTTTAAGTTACAGTTAGAATACTTTTAAAATAGCATTTGAGCTTAATTTTTAAAAATACAACACAGTTTTTCAGATTATTTTCATATATGAGTAAATAAGAGTGGGATCAGTTCCCTTTTGGAATGCTGACATTCTCCCATTTCTACGGACTTTGCTAGGTACCTCCAACCAATACAACCTTGGCATTGAAGGAAAAAGAGCCAGCACTGAATTTATAGACCTTGTTATGACTTCTTTACATTCTATAGGAAGAGATTAGCAAAATGATCCATTTCCTTATTGCCCAGCAGAATTTCTTGCAAATCATAGTCACTTGCTTTTAATTTGTGATGTCTTGTATATGGTCATGTTAAAATGTAATTCCACTCTAATTTGAAGATGCTTTCAAATCCTGACAATTTAGCAAGATTCACATTTTAGAAGATGCAAAGAGCACATTTTTAACAACTCATAAAGACTTTAAATAACCCAAACCAGATCTTATAGTCCAGGAAATGTTCAGTTCTATAGAAAGTTTGGCATTCAGTCAGAATGACTTCTTTCCTCAAGCAGTGTTATAATAATTTGAAAATAAAAACCAGCCAGTATTCAGTGATGATAGTCTACAGAAGTTTCATCAAAACATTACTTCATCACAAACAAAGAAATTATTCATTGCCTGCTATGCATCATCTCAACATCTGTCCACTATTGACTTGTCTATTTTTATATAGTTTGAGGATATGATGTGCATTTAAATTTTCATTACGTTCTCCTTAGTTTAGAATTGTATTATGATTCAAATTGGAATTGGCCCAGAAGTGAGATAAGTATGCCTAAAAGTAAATATTTTTCTTTATATGTTTACATCCTGTATCAATCTGTTCGTTGATCTAAACCATCGTATTTTCTTTAACAACACATTGGTTTTTGTCTTAAAAATAAGACAATACCATAACAGAGTTTATGGTTACATGGATTTGGAGAGATCGTGGCTCAAATAGTCGATTTCTGTGTCTGCATCTCTCTCTTCGACCTTATCTATGCCTCTCTCTGTACGTCACAAAGTATACAGTCTCAGTGCTGGTATATCCTTACACAGGAGTCTATTATAGAGTCTTTGTGACACCTTAAAACAAAAACGACAAAACCTCACCGCCATCCAGTAGATGCCGACCCCAACCAAAGGCCAAACTCTCAGCTCATAGTGACCCTCTAGGACTGGGAAGAACTGTCCTTGTGAATTTCTGAGACTGTCACTCTCACTGGCAGGAGTAGAAAGCCCTGTTGTTCTCCCAAGGAGCAGCTGGTGGTTTCTGAGTGATGATCTTGTGGATGGCAGCTCACTGCATAATCACTCAAAAATGATCGAATCTATTTGGACTTGGGGCCGGTTAGAACTACCCTGTGACTTTTCTGGAACCGTAACCGTCCATGGGAGTAGAAAGCCTCATCTTTCTCCTGTGCAGAGACTGGTGTTTCTGAACTGCCAATCTCGTGGTTAGCAGCCCAACTCGTGACCTACTTCACCAGCAGGCTTCCACCTTCCTGCCGTATATGCATTTTCATGGACACCACCTCCCCCTTCCCCCCCCCCAGCACACACACAAGTTCTTCCGTGGAGTCCGACAGGTAGTAGGACCCTATAGGACACAGTAGAACTCTCCGTGTGGAATTCCAGTGTCATCTTTCTCTCAAGGAGCAGCTCATAGATTTTGATCATGACCTTGTCCAACTGGTGGCCCACTATGTCACCAACATTCCTCACTTTTATTAAAGTGACTGTTATATTTTAATCCTAGAGGCTTGGGTTTAATGACTATGACATTCTCATAGAAGACTAGGTAAATATGTCTTGGTCAGTTTGTGGTGCAAGAGAATTTCTAAAACCATAATAACAAAATTGACCCACATGTTTGAGAAATGTCATGAATTTTTTCATTCACCTTGATTACCCTTTCTTCAGAATGACATGATGTCAATCATCATAAAATTTTGGGGGATTTTTGTGATTCAAACGTATGTCCAAAGTTGATGAAATTCAAAGGGCAGAAGAGTAAATGTTGAAAACACACTATTTAGACAATAACATAAAGATAGTATATATATTTCAAAAATAAAAGTGAGGCATTATATTGATTTTAAAATATTTTAGAAAATTATAGACCATTTTAACAAAGTTCATTTTATATAATTTTGTGTCAGAATTTCCATAGGTCACACATAGGCAAATAAGTGATCACATTTCCCTAATCCATGGGCTCAGATTAATTAATATTTACCTATAAAGAATTTAATGGATATTTTAATTTAAATTACTCTATATAGATTGTATTTATTTTTATATGTAATTTTTAATTGAAATCTACAGGAAATAACTCAGGTCCTTTATGTTAGGTAGATAAATGAAAGTCTGCTTTTAAAATTCTGTTCATAGACTTTTTGTGGTGATAGCTTGTGAGAGGATTGCGATTTATTTTAGCCCATGAGGGTGTGGTATACCACCAACGAAACACACATTACTTTAGTTCTTTAATGCTTCCCCACACCACACCCCCACTATCATGACCCCAATTCTACCTTTAAAATCTGGCTAGACCAGATCATGTACACTGGTACAGATAAGAACCCAACATATGGAATCCAGGACAGCTAAACCCCCTCAGGAACAATAATGGGAGTAGCGATACCATGAGGGTAGGGGAAGGTGGGGGGACAAAGGGGAGAAAGGGGGAACCGACTGTAATGACTCATTTATTAACAGCCCCCCCAGGAGGGGATGAACAACAGAAACAGGTGAAGGGAGACAGCAGATGGTGTAAGATATGAAAATAATAATATTTTATCAAGGGTTCACAAGGGTGAGAAGGCAGAAGAGGGGGGAAAAGAGTAATTGATACCAAGGGCTCAGTGGAAAGAAAACATTGATGACAACATATATACTAATGTGCTTGATACAATTGATGTATGGATTGTTATAAGATCTATAAATGCCCCCAATAAATGATTTATAAAAAAAGTCATAAAGAGAAGACTAACACAGACAAGAGAGGAAATTGAAACCTAAAATGATGATAAAACTTTGCTCAGTCATATAAATACTATACTATTACCAAAAAACACATTGCCATCTTCTCTTCTGATTCATAGTGCCCTTCCAGGGTTTCTGAAGCTGTGCATCTTTATAGACTCAGGTAGTCTCATCTCTCTCAGAGCGGCTGGTGGATTCAAACTGCTGGCCAATGCTTACCACACAGCGCAACCAGACACTGAAAAATTCCTTGGTTTTTCTGATCTAAGGGTTGTGTTTTCAAACCACAACAAAAATTTAGTAGTTTGCTTATTAAAAAGAAAAAGAAATAAATACTAATACAAATCCTCACTCATTTTTTATACCAATGTGTAATTCATGTTTATGTCCTGGAAGAGAACCTCAAGTAAATATGAACAGTGGTGGAGGTGAGCTTTCTTAGCTCCAAGAAACCAGTCCAGGGAGGTAGTGTCCACACGTGTAGCTGAGAAATTAGTGTCAATACTGACCGAGAAGATCAGAGCTTTGAGTCCACTCAGACATACTGTGAAACAAAGGCCTGAAGTTCTACTTCAAGCAAAATGAGCCACTGAGAACCCTCTGGAGCACAGTTCTAATCTGACACACATGGAGTTTCCTTTCATGAGAGATGGCTTGATAGCCACTGATATGTGGGACAAATGGTAGGGTCACGTTTCCTGGTTTAGTACAGTACTAGCTCTCCTTATTGATCCTGAGAGCAGGCTGCGTTTGCTCCATTCATGAAGGGTTAGGTTTCTTTCTGCCTTTTCCGTCTCTTTAGTGGGTAACCTGTGATCCTTCACAGCTTGGCTTGCTGCTTATGAAATATTAAAACTGTTTGTCTCCTAAAATACTAGCATATATAAACGTGTAGCTAAAGAATCATATTTGTGACCATAAACAACATAAACTAGTGCATACATTCTCATATTAAGAAACTGAAGAACAATAGAAGAATAAAGACAAGATTGGTAGGTGAGAGAGTAGAGAAATCTCCATAAAGATTTGAATGGAAAGACCTGTTTACAAAATTAGGATAGAAGGAAAAGAAATCTATAGTTTAGTTTTTATATTGAACAGAATTTTCGATGATGCATGGTGTCCTACAGGAATTGTTCGTCATGCTTGCTTAGACCCTCTCAATTTTAGGGTCCAGAAATCTAGGAGAACGTCATACCACTGTCACTTCCAATGTACATCTTTATCATGGCAGCCTTTGTGATGGTCCATGTATCTTTTTCATTTAGGTATGCACATAAAGAAAATTAGCATTAGTATGTATTATTGTTGCTAGGTGCCTTTAACTTCGTGTTGACTCATAGCAACCCTATGTACAAGAGACCAAAAATTACTTGGTCCTGCAACTTCCTCGCAATCGTTTTTATGTGTGCAGCCCATCTTTTTGAGGCGATTCCTCCTTTTTGCTGAACCTTTACCAATTATGATGTCATTTCCCTGGGACAGGTCTGTGGGAAACAGAAAGATTTCTCTCAAGTCATCTCCCCCAAATATATGTTAGACTTAGGACACTGTTTGCAGCTAATGGTAAATGATTGTCAAGTTACCTCCCTGAAGGCAGTCAGTTGCCAGACTACTGTCTGATCCCACCACAAGTAGGGCCCACTCCCTGCTGTTAAGGACAATGGGCTACTTCTCCCTAAAGGCTTGTGACCATTAGTCTGGTCACTCACTGTAGGTGGGGTGTACACCCTATTGATAATGGTTTCTATGGAGATCCAGAGAACAGGTCAATTCTGCTCAGTGATATCCAAAGTTAGGTTGCCATTCTGAATCTAGAATCTGTCCTTGTCATGTATACCGCAGTCCCTCCCCTTCCTATTGTGAGTGTATCTATAGATTGTCCCTCTCTCATTGCTGTATTGCCTATAGCACAACCCCTTCCTGTGATGTATGTCTTTACCTGTAATTAGGGGACTGGCATTCCCCCCAAAGATACATAAATCTTGGTTAACAATAAAGATTCTCTTTGGCCTATTGTTGGCTCCCCCTTCCTCTTCCTGTCCTCGCTCCCTTGTTCTCTTTCCCCTTGTCCTCCTTCCCCTCCCCCTCTCACCTGCCCTCTGGGCTCCCATCTCCATGTGGACCACCAATCGGGGCTGAAGTGATCATGCTACCATGAAATGTGTCTGACTCTATTATTTCCATCTCTCGTGCTCTCTATGACATATATATATATATATATTTCAAGCATAAAATTGCACCTATTGAACCCACGATTAGTTGTAGGGGGCTGGCCTTTTCCTCCACAAATGGCGCCCAACATGTGGCTCGAACCCATGACCCTTAGCTAGCCAGGCCCAAAGTACATGCCAGAAAGTCTCCGTATCCTTGCTTCTGAGGAGCATTTTGGTTGTACTTCTTTAAGGGCAGGTTTATTTGTTTTCTTGCATATTCAGTATTAGCTGGGCTCTGTGGCACAATGGACAGCACACTGGACTCCTAACTTCCCAACAAATGATTCGATATTGTTGGGCATCAACCACTCTAATTCAAATACATCAGGTCTTATTCCATCTTCCTTATTCATTGTCCATCTTTCATGTGCACATGAGGAAATTACAAATTCCATGGCTAAGGGTAGGAACAACTTAGTCCAAAAAGTGATTTTTCTGGATCCTTTTTGCAGTAGAGTTGCCCAATGCAATACATTATTTGGTTTCTTGACCGCTGCTTCCATGGGTGTAGATTGCAGATCCAGTGAAATGAAATCCTTGACAGTGTCCATCTTTTCTCCATTTATCACGATATTGCCTATGGATCCAATTGTGAATGTATCTGTGTATTGCTTTCTTTATGTTGGAATCCTGGTGGCTAAGTACTCTATGTGCTGAGCTGTTAAATAGAAGGTCAGCAGTTCAAATCCACTAGCAGCTCTGAAAGGAAAAGAGCTCTGGAGGTAAAAGATGGGGCTTTCTATTTTTCTGAAGCTGTGAAGTCTCAGAAACCCAAAGGAAAGTTCTCTCATAGCCTATAGGATTGCTATGTGTCTGAATCGATGCAATAGCAGTGAATTAGGCTGGGTTTCTCTGTATCAAAGGTTGAATTATAAGCCATGCTGAAGGCTGTACTCTCATCTTCATCTGAAAGTGCTTCCAGTCACTTGCACTGTAAGCAGGAAAGGTTGGATGATCTCTGTATCACAGGTAGCTAGTGAGTCCTCCTACATTCAACATAGTAATACGTAAGAACTTGATTCAAATATTTCCTGATTTTAAACCGGAAAGTATCCATTGTTTTGTTCAAGATGAGCACAACTAAATGTTCTTGAATTCTCATTCTTCTCAAGATTATCCTACTTTGTCATAAACCACACAGTTAAGTGCTTTTGCATTGTCAATGAAAAACACATAACATCTTTCTGGTATTTTCTCCTGTCAGCCAAGATCCTTCTAACATCAGGAAACTTTCCCTTGTACACTTCTGAATCCAGCTTGAATTTTTTGCAGTTCTCATTTGATGTACTTTGAAATCTTATTTTTATTATCTTCATAAATTCATAGAGATAATTATTAATTTTAGAGACACCCGAATAGTGTGGATAGGTAATACTCTCAGCTATTAACTGAAAGGTTGGAGGTTCAATAACACCCAACGATGCCTTGGGAGGAAGACTTCAAGATATGTTTTTGAAAAACCAGCCACTTGAAACCCTGTGTGGAGAGTTCTGCTCTGACACACTGGTGGTAAGCATAAGTCAGAGTTAACGTGACAGCAGTTGGCTTACTGGCTTAATACTAAAACTCATTTTTACCTTTAGAGTAAAGCTAAATAGCTGTTAGAATTAACAAAAAATGGAACACACATTCAGAAAACTGATACCCTCATAGATTTGAACACACAATTTAATAAAAATATAAATGTATTCAGTGCTTTTCAATACTGAGCACATTCCAAACCTGAATTAAAATTCATTTGGTTGAGTGAAAAACAGGATGCCTATCGTAGCTGAGCTGATATGATGGGTAAACTGTCACAGTCTTGTGTGGATTTCAGTTCTGATTTCCCAAGGTATGCTCTTGTTTATGGGCCTTACTTTCTGTGATGTTTACCTGTCTGATCCATGGAATGGGACAGCTCCTTTGTTTATGGTTCTTAAAGGTGAACTAATGTAAGGACTTTTTGTATGTATAACAATGTCTTTTATGATATATGTGAAGTATTCTATAGCTTTCTCTCAGTTGCCTCTCATGATGTGGAGATCATAATTTAATAATTCTTCACGAGTAAATGAACTCAAGGAAATGGGGAGAGGTTCTTTAAGGAAGAGGGAAAAAAGTCAAAACGGACCCTATGATAATTAAAAGGATTTCTCAGATTTTAAAGAAACAGATCAATTTGCTATACCCCAAACCAAACCTGTTGAGTTGATTTTGACTCACGGTGTCCCTATGGGGTAGAGTCAATCTGTTCCTTAGGGTTACCAAGACTATTTTCTGTAAGGAAGACTGCCACATCTTTCTTTCTGGAAGCAGCTGGTGGGTTTGAACCACCAACCTTTCATTCAGTTAGCAACTAAGTGCTAAATCTCTGTGCCACTAAGACTCCTCCAAGTTGCTGTATTGCCTGCCATTGACGATCTGCTTAACCCCGGCAAATAGAAGCAGACATTTTCTCTTCCTCCCCCAAATGTATTTGTGTTAGACGGTTTTCTTTATCACAGCTGCATCCTGACTGACATAATAATACCCTGTGAGTAGCTGCCCTGCTGCTTGGATCATGTTGTGCTTTCTGTCAGCAGTGTATCACAAGTATTTTCCTCAGTGGGCTAAACAGACCCCGAGGGGGAGGCTGTGAAAAGCAGCCCCCTCATCATGCATCCCTTTGCATGATATCAAAGAGAAACGAAGCAGCTGCGTGAGTGTTCACACGAGCCATCAGGGTGGCCTTATCTTTGTAGTCCAGCCGTCATAACACACCCTGGCCTGCATTCCTCAGCTCAAGAAGAGCAAAGCGGCCGAATAGTCATACATTTGTACTCCTTGACATTGCTTAAAGTTGGATCTGTGATAAAGGGAATGACATTTTTACCTCCCTGGGAAATTTATCTTCAAAGGAAATGCAGAGAGTGCTCTTTATGGATTTATTGCATGTCTGAATCAATATTTATTTTATACAGATACTTGCACTAATATGTAACAGATTGATATTTACATAAACAATCTGAAGCACTTTATTATGTGAATAGTTAGAGAAATGTGAAAACAAATCTTCTCCATATGCAGTAGATCATTCAAGGAACGCATGCACAGGTCTAAGCTTATAGATAGATGCCCTATTTATTTATTTATTTATTTATCTATTTATTTATTTATTTATTTTTGCCATTCCCCAAGCCACAAGTCACGCATGTATACTTCAAGATATTGTATAAGCAAGTGACTATAAAACAAAGTACATGAATTAATCTAATGTAAATGGGTATGGTTGGGCTTGAAAATGTGTTATATAATTTAGCCTAAAACAGTATAAATGAATATTACACCATTGTGTAGATTATGAGAATTTATGGAATAAATGCTCCAAGAATTCTATGAGGCGCACTTATGGTCTGCATGTCTATGACAGTTAAGTTCCCTGAGTCTCTGACTCTGTCTTCTATTTTCCAATCACACCAAGACACCCTCCCACCCCACCCCCTATTACCTACTTCTGTCCAAAGTGCACGGCACTCATATTCCTTGAATAAAATGAAAAATGACTATGCCATGCAAAATTCAATAAAAGTAAGTATCCACATGAATTAAAGTATTGATCACCTGCAGCTCAACTGTAAAACCATGCCTTTTGAGTATTGGTAGCTTAAAAAATAATAATATTAACACCTCCCAGGATTCATTAAAGGGCTGTGGTAAAAATATTACATTTGTTTCTTGTAGTAAATATGTATCCTCAGCCCCAGTTTTTATCATGAGTTTGGAAAAGTATTCATTGCTTGGTCTTTAATATAAATGACTATTTGCTCACTTAAATTGAACAGAATTCCCTATATAACAAAAAGGCCACTTAAAAATATGTGAACTAGATTTAGGTCTTAATCTAGACAAGTTTCGCCATTTTTAAGAAGTCCCAATGGTGTAGTGGTTATGACCTGGGTTGCAATCCACATGGTCAACTGTTCAAAACCACCAGCAACTCCTCAGGAGTAGACTGAGCTTTCTACTCCCTTAAACGGTTACAGTCTCAGAAAACCACAAGCGCTTGCTGTGAGTTAGCATTGACTCCACAGCAGTGAGTTAGGCAGTGATTTATAAGACAAACAACTTTCCTAATAGGCCCATTAGAATATAATTAATCGGCATCTATTTACAATTCTAGCTTTAATAGATAACGTTAGGCTTTCACACAAAGATATAGAAGGTGTTCTTTTACATCTAAATTCATATGGATTTTTCTCTGATCATTGAGGAGAAACAAGTAATTTTTATCTCCTCATTGCAGTTCTGAATTAAAGTGGAGCAACTGAACATAAAACGTTGATCGCTGCTGGCCTGTGCCCCGTGGACATGTTTGAATCTTGGCTTTATACCAAGGCTCAGCTCTCATTCCTAGAGGGTTCTCATTTACCCTGGGTGCTCTTGTTCATTGTGGCAAATGCCCTCAGAGAAACTCTTGGCATTGTTTGCCAAGTTCCACAGATTAATGAAGTATCAGGGCCATAGATCCCTTCCCCTTCACTTCTGAAAGGAGTAGCTGGCTACTTCATCGAGCTGTAAGATTATTTCCTGTTGCCCTTTGGCAGTTGTTTCTTTTCTAGTCATTTGATCTTTAAGTACATAAATCCAGCTAGAGTTCTTTTATGTAAGCCAACAACTGGAGGTGGAGTGTAGTATTATTATGAGTTTACATTTAGAAAGAAATAAAAAGGAAATGGAACTGCAGTTGATTGATATTGTTTTCTTTCTTCAAAAGCCTCTGTAAGCCTATAGTTTATAATCATTGAGACTTGATTTCATAAACAAATCACCTGTTACATTTAAGGTACATACTTTTCTGGTGCCACCAAGGCTCATATTGTCTGTCCTTTGTGCAGCTTTGACATAGGGTTATGGGCTGGAGGAGCCGAAAGGGCATTTGTTAGAGGAAAGAGCAACTGGATGTGGAATGGAAGGCACTGATCCTGCTCTCTCCAGAGGGCTCCTTCCCTCTTTCGCCCTGCTGTCAGCATCCCCATTCCTATCACTCCAGAGGACAGAAGGAATTACGCTTTCGGTTTCTGAGACTGTAACTCTTAAAAACAGTAGGAAGCCTCTTCTTTCTCCCAAGGAGTTGGTGGTAGTTTAGAACTGCAAAAGCCCTATGTGTAACCCACTATGCCAGAAAGCCCCGTCTTTCTTCTGCAGAGCGCCTGGTGATTTGGAACCATGGTCCTTGAGGTTAGGAGCCCAGGATTAAGATGCGAAAATTAAACTTCAATTATAAAATAAATAATTTTACCTAATTAAATTGTTTTATTGCTTTTTTCGATGTTAAAGTAAACGTATTATTTTTTGAAGCATGGCTTGTTTGAGAATTCAAAAGTCATGTAACTGACATCTACCCTTTACTCCAGCAGTTCTCAACCTGTGGGTTGTGACCCCTTTAGGGAGTGGGGATGGGGTGGAGGGGGGGGAGGTTGTTGAATGACCCGTTCACAGGGGTCACCCAATTCATAACAGTAACATATTTACAGTTATGAAGTAGCAACAAAAAAAATTTTATGGTGTGTGTGTGGGGGGGGGGGGGGTGGTTCACCACAGCATGAGAAACTGTATTAAAGGGTTGTGGCATAAGGAAGGCTGAGAACCACTGTTTTATTCCATTATCACTCTGTAGTTAGCAGAGCCCGTTGGTAGCCTAAGTGACTAAGAAGTGTGCTTGCTAACCAAAATGCTGGCGGTCTGAACCCACACTGAGCTGCCTTGGAAGAAAGCAATGTGTGGCTAATTTTCTCCATCACCACTTCTTCCTTTGCCAAGAAACTGAGGTGTTTGGCTACCATTAATAGTCATTTAATAAAAGATGTTATAGGTGAATCCTGATCAAAAGAAGGAAAACACTGAAGAGATTTAAAATTCCCACGGAACCAACATTTTTTGGAACCATAGGATAGGACGAACCACTGAGACTTTTTTCCTGAGATAATCTTAAAAAGCACAACAGGAAAGGAAACACGCTCCATTTGTTTAGCTAGTTTCATGTGGTTCTTCAAGTCACACTTTAAAATGATATCACTTTTATTATGCAGCCTTCAGTGACCCAAAGTCTATGTTGGTTCCCTTCCAAGATATTATTATTACACTTTAAAAATAGTTGAAGTTTTAAAATAAAATAAACCCTGAAGTTTTAAAATGAACCAATTATTTATCTAAAAAAATAAAGAAAGAAACGAATGTTTGCTTTGAGTGTTATGTTCAAGAGCTATGAGTATGTAATCAAATTGACGAAAGCAACTCAAAAGATTGGGTGGGAAAATTAGGGGGCAGTGAGTGTGTGTTCCTGGGGAGGAAGAGTGCAGAAAAGGTAGGGAAAATGGTGCACAACTGTAAGAATGTAATCAATAACACTGATTGTATATGTTGAAACCATTCAGTTGAGGTATATTTTGCTGTTTATATTCTCAAGGACTTTTTTTTTATAAAGAATGTATTAGAAGAGAACTTCACATAGACTTTGGGTTATTGAAGACCTCATTATTGAAGTGGTAACTTAAACTGTGAGTTGAAGGATCACATGACATTAATTAAGCAAAGCTTAATGGTGAGATGGCAGCATCCCAAGCACAAAGAATGTCATGAACAAATGCCCTGCGGCTGAAGAGAGACTCTTAGTAATTCAACAGTCAGACGTTTATTGAGCTGGCTCGAGGAGTGCGGAAAGTGAAAACGTATGAGATGACACGGAACAGGCAAGCCAAATGAACGTTTGATCCCTCTCATAACAAAATGAGAGCTATTTCATCCGTTTGTTGATTTTATCCTACTGCTGTTTCATCAAAAGCTTTCTGAACAAGCAAAACCAAGGTGGTGATGAGACAGGACAAATTTAATGGATATTGCAGTGTAACAAGTGCACCACGGAGACTGAGAGCCTTGGACTCCTCATTGGCTGTGAGACTGGGGATATGTGCATCAGTTTGAAATGTGTTCACTTGAAGGAATTGTTTTCTCTTGGTGATTAATTGGATATAGGTGTGTGTGTGGGGGGGGGGAGGATCATGAAAGTGGCACAGGTTATGGCTAGGTTATGGCTAGGGTTCTCTCTTGAACAACTCAGTGGATGACGAGGTAGTGAGCATTATTGGGAGAGCCAATCGTCACTGTCAGGTGATGGATGTTCTTTATTTTTTACTAAGTGTGAGCCTACTCTGACACACCCAATTGAAATTGAGACCATCGAGCATTTGTAGATGGAGCACAACAGAAAAGTCTAGGTGAAGATTCTGATCTGGATCTGAGCAGTTAAGGGAGTAGCCGTGAAAGTAGATGTGGATACGAAGGAGAGTGGATTATGAAGCATCGCAACAAACTCAAACCCTTATTGCTATTTTATTTTTTTGTAGTTAGTTCAAGGATCATTTGTTGGCCTTTAGGAGCGTTTTCCAGTCCATTCTGTTGAGGCACCATGCCCTGGTCCCAAAGTCCACCTTCAGCATTCTCTGGGGACCTTGCCACTCCATTCCCTTGCTGTTCCACTGCACTCCCTAAGTGATTTGCCTCGGTGTGGTGGGAACAGGTAGAGCGCAATTCCCACACTTTGTCTCCGGTGCTGTTCCCCGCGGGGTCAGTGAGTGGCATCATGTCTCATAGTGGGACTGGCCGTGTGGTCCTCTCTGTGGACTGGCTGCTGTAATTGGGGTCATCGTCCTAAGAGCCTGGTGGGCCAGGATGTGCTCCACTCTCTCCTCTTCCCCATTCATCTGCTTCCCTGTACTCCGATCAGATATGTCCATCTCTCATAGCTGCAGATTCAATGCCGTCCTTCGAAATAAATTCTTCTTTGGGGAGGGGCAGGCATCCACTTAGTATTTGGTACTGGGCCCAGCCCCCCAGACCTCTCCACTAGCTCCCTACGCCATGCCGGAATGTTGCATTCAAACCTTGGGGCACTTGGTTGAAATCTGGTCCCTCTTTCCCTATGGAGATATAAACATTGTTATTATTATTACTATTTTTACTCTTCTCCTGTTTTTCTTTTTTACTACAAGTGATCAATGATAAAATCTTAGCAAGTTTATGCTCTGCTATTATCTTTCCTACTTAGATAGCCATTTCTATTTCCAATAATGAAGATTCGGTTCTTGTTTCTCATGAGAACTCTTGCACGTTCTAGGGTAGCAAGACTGATGGGAACATTATTAGGCTGTACCTAGTAAGATGGCAGGAGAGTTAAGACTGTGACATGAACAAGGATCTCCGTGTGGTGGTGAAGGAGGGAACTGCTACATTTGAATGGAGTAGGATATAGGAAGTGGCACTGAAAAATAAATATCTGTAGCACCCCTGGTGGCAATGCTGATTGCGCATTTGGCTGCTAACCAAATAGTCAGCCATTCAAAAGCTCCTCGAGAGAAAGACTGGCCTTTCTAGTCTGGTAAAACGTGACAGTGCCCGAAACTCACAGTGGCAGTTCTACCAGGTCCTCTGGGGTTGCATTGAGTTGGCAGCCATCCTATAGCAGTGACAGAGAGAGGAAAAAGTAAGAAATGCTTCGATCTGTGGGAGAACCCAAACTCTGTCCTCATTACTTTTTAACACCCAGGTCAAACTGTGTGCATTTAATTTACCATACCACACTGTAAAACCTTATGTAACAATGGCCACATGAATACATTTTGGATATTACTGTTAGCTGCTATGGAGTCAACCACAATTTATGATCCCTTATTTAAGGGACAAAATGCTACTGTAGCCGGCATCATCCCCTGATGCGTTAGTGCGCCATTCTAACTCAGAGATTCTCATTCAAAGCAGATTGATGGACTTTTCTTCCTACTCCATCTGAGTTCTGGAAGCTCTGCTGAACCTATTCAGCATCATATCAACATTCAAGTTTCCACTGATAGCAGTGTAGTAGATGCACGTGAGTTACATTGACCCGATTTACCAAGCCAAGGACCCAGTATATGTAAAATTAAAAAACAAAACACAACAACAAAATATTGTTATCCGATTATTTCTGGTTCATAATAACTGTAAGTATGGATAAACTGCTTTAAGAGCATTAATAGCCTCCTCTTTGTCTTGGGGAAAGAAGCCCTGGTGGCGGGGTGGTTTTGCGCTGGGCTGTGATACACAGGGTTGGCAGTTCAAAGCTCCCTGCAGTTATGTGAGAGAAAGACTGGGCTTTCTGGTCTCTAAACGGTTACGGTCTCGGTTGCTATGAGTTAGCATTGACTCAGTGGTAGCGAGGCAGTGGTTTCAGGCGCGGCTGTTACTCACTCCTGAGAGTGGCACCGAGTCTCCGTTGTAGGAGATGAGGATTCTACCAGTGAATCACCACTGTCCCCGTCAGTGTTCGGAAGAGCTAAGAAAGATCAATATTTGCCGGACACTTTCTAGTTAAACACTTCACATGCATTAGTTTATAATATACATATTCTATGAAAAACCTGGTATTTCATTTTATGGACTAGGACATAGGTGTGCTGGTTTGGGAAATGGCTGCCAACATTGCACTGTGCTCAGTCAAGTATTCTCAACCCCGGCATGCTATAAAAAAGGGCACTGTACTGAAGGAGACAGGCATCAGATCCACCTTGAACCTAAGGTGAAGTACTAAGTGCGTCTGTGCTGTGCTCCCCTTTTGTTCTCAGAAGACTACATGCTACATGTCTGACTGTGCCTAAAAAGCTAGCTTAAACTTATGTCAAAATGTCCGCAGTGTTTTGTTAATAAAGTATAGTTCCTTTTTAATCAGAAGAGGAAGAGGAGGAGATTGCAAATGTTTTTAAAAAACTACTAGTGTAATTTACAAGGGGTTTATGAAAAATTTATATGAATTAATTTAATATTTAAATGCCTGGAATTAAAATATCAAGTTGAGTGGAGAAGGCATACTCTGTAATTCGTTTGAAAACCATAGAGGTTATTTAGTTGTTCCATATGGTGTAAGAATGACTTGCAAAGTGCCTGACTTCCTCTAGGGGAAGTTCAATGTCACAATCCCCATTTATTTTTCAATTTTTATTTATTATTATTATTTTTTAATCATTTTATTGGGGGTTCATACAACTCTTAGCACAATCCATATGTACATCAATGGTGTAAAGCACCTTTGTACGTTCGTTAGCATCATCATTCTCAAAACATTTGCTCTCCACTTGAGCTGCTGGCATCAGCCCCTCATTTTTCCCCTCCCTCCTCATCCCCCTTCCCTCTTCAACCCTTGATACTTTATAAATTATCCCCATTTATTAGCAGACAGCTACAACATTTCTCTTTTTATGCATCATATAAGGAACTCGGCAAACATTAGGTTGGGTAGCTTTTTCCACTAAATGTGCCATCATTTTAAATCAAGGAGAGAAGCTGGAAGGTGTAGAGGCTCCACTCTGACTCAGGTAGGTAGATACTCCACATAAAAAGGGGAAAAGGCAATTTCCTACCTGATGGTGTGGAACTCTCTAAATCTGCCAGTCCAGGCTTTCTTCTTTCTTTTGTACCTTCTGTTTTAGATTTTATTGGACTCCCTAAATAGGCCATTTAGTATTTGTTCCTAGTTTGGAAATTATATTTCTGGAGCCGGTATGAAGTGTTAAATATTTATAGACAGAAACTTTGGCAAGGAACAGTGTATCTTGAAATGCCCTTTTCCTGTGGCAAAGGCGCTGGAGTAGTACAGTCAAGTGAAAATCCAGAGTTGTAGAGAGGAGTGTAGTTTGGGGGAAATAAAGTATATGATTGAGAAAGTAGGTCTTTCTAGGATCACTCCGTAATTTTAAGATCGCTGAATATTTTTTTCTTTCTCCCCCCCCCCCACCCCGAATCACTGGAGGGAGGATCTCTTGCATTGATAGTAAACAATTTATGCAATTAAAGTAGGAAAGGACAAAGACAAGCAAACAGAAAGACATTTTAGAGTCGAATGGGAATTGGGCCAATGAGCCTGACTGGTAGAGTTTTTGGAGGAGAGCCAGGAAGTCTGTGATATTTCTGTCGTTAGAATATATATGTATATATGGTATTAAATGAAGAATGTTAACTCTTTACAATGAATCTGAGACTTTTCTGAGTCTGAAACTCAAAACTGAATGCAAATTAAGGTTTTTTCCAAAGTAGGATTAAAGAGTACGCTGCATGAGCACACGACGTTTGGCAATGCCTTCGTGCTCTCTAAAATGTCATGATAGGAAAGCATGTCGAACCTCTTTTGGAGAATAAGAGAAAGCTGGATTCTAGCCACATGCCTGCTGAGGAATTCTTATTCCTAAGGTAATCATGTTCTCCATGCTCGCGAGGGCCCCAAATGTTACTTGAGTGAAATTGAAGTTTCATCGATGTGTGCCTTGTTGAACATCCTTTGGATTTCAGTGGTTAAGTTTCACTCTGGCAAGGTGACAAAAGAAAAATATTGTATTTGGCACCACACAATCTTAGACTGCTTCAAGAATAAATATGCCAAGGGAGAGTCATGTTTCTTGAATTATATTTTTCACATATGATGCGTATAAATCCCTATGCTAGACCAATCTATATCAGCCTCTGTATTTCTAACAAAATAAATTCATACCAGGCACTTACTATCCGTGTGCTGTGGTTGGAAATCACAAATTAGATGTGATTTCAGACAGATAACAAAACCAGCAAAGAACTCTAATCTGGGTTTAGTGTTTAAAAACTTATCAATGATATTTTTTTAAAAGGAGTGGGAGCATGTACCTACTCTCAGAAATGGCCAAGAAGAAAATATACCCAACTTTCCTATAGCAGTTTGTATTATTATAATCACCTATATAAGCTTATTAATTGTGTAAGATAAATGGAGAATGAGAGGCAGCAGCATTCAAATTTAATATTATTTGAAAGGCATAAGTTGATAGACTCCATCTTGAATTTGGACACAGGAAATTTAGATTAGTTTTGCTACAATTAGGTATGTCGGTTAATGTTGATTTAGTTTACTTACCTGTAAAGAAAGAATATGATTGTCTATTTTTAGTAATATTGTTATTACTAGTATTACTTAGTGCTTCAGTGGTTGTGGCAATTTCATGTCAACTTGATGAAAGAATGAAAGCATGGAGTCTAGCCTGTCAATCAGGTCACAGCCTGGTGATCTCTCCTTGTGGGCATGGCCTTCTGGTGAGAACTCTGGGAACTTCATCTCTCTTCATTCTACAATTAGAAGAGGCAGTTCTACTGTGACATCCACTGGAATTCAATCTATGATGAATACAATGAGCAAATAGAGTAAATAGCTCTTACCACAATGTGAAGCTTGGTAATTTTCAATAGCGACACCAAACAAACAGAAACCTCGTGGCCATCCATTGGATTCTAATTCACAAAGTCACCAGAACAGTGTTTAACGTGGTCACCTTTCTGTTGACAAGCCACATGGAGCCATGCTGATAGCAGCCAGAGCCCTGGAGATGTGTCCACTGCCATTGGGTCCACAGTACTTTCCACCCACTGGCCTGTAATTGTCTTCCATTCGACATCATTGGAATGTATGGACTAGTATCAGACATGGGCTAATATCGGACTTATGAACTTGAACTGGACTGGGCTGGGATGTTTTCTCAGATACAATTGCTCTTTGATATAAAGCGCTCTCTTAGACACATCTGAGTGTCTCTGGATTTGTTCTCTAACCTGGACTAAAACAGTGGTGAAGCCCCAGGCTGCTAACTGAAAGCTCAGTAGTTTGAACCCACCATCTGGTATGTGGGAGATAGATGTGGTAGTCTTCTTCAGTAAAATATTATAACTTTGGAACCCTGTAGAGACTCTCCACTCTAGCTGCTAGGGCAGTGGTTCTCAACCTGTGGGTCACGACCCCTTGAGGGTCGAACGGCCCTTTCACAGGGGTCGCCTGATTCATAATAGTAGCAAAATTACAGTGATGAAGTAGCAACAAAAATAATTTTATGTTTGGGAGGTCAACATAACATGAGGAACTGTCTTAAAGGGTCGTGACATTAGGAAGGTTGAGAACCACTGTTCTGGTGTCTTTGTGAATTAGAATCCAATGGATGGCCATGAGGTTTCTGTTTGTTTGGTGTAGCTTTTGAAAATTACCAAGCTTCACATTGTGGTAAGAGCTATTTACTCTATTTGCTCATTGTATTCATCATAGATTGAATTCCAGTGGATGTCACAGTAGAACTGCATTGCGATTCTCAGTGGCTATGACCTCACAGAGGCCTTTTTTCTGAGGTGTCTATGGGTGGATTCAAACTGTCAACCTGTAGGGTAGTAGCTAAGTGCTTAACTGTTTGCGCCACCGAGGAAATCCTGGTATCCCAAAGGGATCCTATTAAAGTAGAGGCAGGTCCAATAATCAGAGTGGTTGAGAGATTGTAACAAACATTTTGAAAAACTCTATGAACCTCCAAACAGTAAACAGTATGACCCCCGACCCCCATGCCTTACAATGTTCCCGTCATACACGTTAGCTCATGATATGTGCTTTAGAAATAGAACCGTTTTCTTGATCGCTACAACCTGCATACCCAGTGAGTCATGTGAAAACACTTGTGCCTTGATGAGACACTCTTGCCATTAGATTAATATAAACCGTTACCATGACTAGAAAACAAATGGAAACAAGCACACAGAAAACTTCCAAGGCAAAACAAACATGAATTAGCATTCTGATAATGTTAGAATCGTGTACGTTTTACTGCAAAGCAAATATGTTTTCCATGTAAAGTTCATACTTTAATGGTAGTGGTCAGTATGATTGTCATCTCTCTGAGGTCAATGTTTGATTGAAATGAACACAGGTGCTTTATTAACTACCTGTTTAAATGCGTGTGGATTACGTTATAGCAAGCTGTCAGCACTGTATGTACGGACACATGGCCAGAGACATGATGGATCACACAGATATATTTTAATTTCATCAGTACTTTTCTAAGGAAATAACTATGTAGACCTGATCAGAGACCTTGAAAAAATAAACACGAAACAAAACAGTGAATAGGATGGAAAGCTATGAAATCCCCCAGGTTAGCTGCTGTGTAAGGTCAGGCCAACAAAAACATGTAAATGCACACATTGCTATTGAGTCAATTCTGACTCTTAGTCAGTGGTTCTCAACCTTCCTAATGCCACGGCCCTTTCATACAGTTCCTCATGTTGCGGTGATCCCCCCAACCATAAACTTAGTTTCATTACTATTATATAACTCTAATTTTGCTACTGTTATGCATCAGGTGACCCCTGTGAAAGGGTGGTTTGACCCTCCAAGGGGTCGCATCACGGCCCTCAGGTTGAGAACCACTGCTTAGTGAATGTAGAACAGAATAGAAGAGCCATGTGGGCTCATCTCTCACTGGAGGAGTGGCTGCTGGGTTCACATGCTTACTGGGTGGTTAGCAGCTGAATCTGGAACCAGCTCTATCACCAGGGTTCCCTCGGTGCAGGGCAGGAGGGGATCTTGGCTCTAGCCCTTGTGTCCAGAGGCATATTTACTAGAGCAAATCAACTGAGAAACTGACTTGATTTCATGCTGTCGGCTATTGATACCATAACTAATAATGGAAAAATGTTGATCTGGCAATTTAATTATATAATAAATTGTGGGGAAAAGCCACTAATATTTACTAGGTTCTAGGATCTGACAACATAGAAGTTAATACTTGCCTTATTTATCTAGCACTATTATAACAGACATCTTATCTCTTGATGAAGAAAACCCATTCCCAAATGGGATTATTACCATAGGTGTAGGAAATAAGATTTACCACAGATGTGTTTGGGCATGCAGTTCAATCCAGAGCAATTCTCTTGTGGGAGCATCAGATGATAGGCAAGATACTATTAAATTGAAGTGGATATTCATGGGTAGTGATAAACAGTCTGAAAGATGGAGTTATAACAAAGGATGAAGGAAGTAGATTATGGACTGAGTTGTGCCACTTCACCCAAACATGTGTGGTAAATTCCAACCCCTTTACCTGTGGTTATAATACTGTTTGGGAATGGGCTTTCTTTGTTAAGTGTATGCATAGTATTAGTGGAGGGTGTGTTGTTAAAAGCAAGCTCTCTTAAAATAGAAAAGATTACACAAACAAGCAGAGATGAAGGAAGTTGCCAAACCACTTGAAGATCATCTAAAGAGGAAAAACTCAGAAAATAAAAAGGCCTTGCTCCAGATCAGAGAGAGGAATTCTTCCCGTGGAGGCAACACTGAAAAAACCCCACCAGACACTACCATCAATTTAATCCAGACTCATGGTGTCTCTAGATAGGGTTTCTGAGACTATAAAGCTTTATGAGAGCAGATAGGCTCAACGTTTTCTTATGAAGTGGATGGTGGGTTTGAACAACCTACCTTGTGCTTAGCAGTCCCATGTATACCTGACAGCAGCACCACCAGAGCACACTTTTCCTGGAATAAGCATCCACAGTTAGGACATTTAGTCTCCTGCGCTGTGAGTAGGGCCTCTCATCTCCCAATCTGTAAACTAGTAAATTTCTGTTTGGTCAAGCCACCCACTTGTGGCATTGTTGCTGTGCAGACTTTCATCAACATTCTATTAAATGTGCTTTATTTAACATACACATTTGTTAGATAATGTGGTTATTGTTTGTCCCTGCCCCATGGTGACACAGTGCTCATGAGAACTAAACACTGCTGGGTCCTGAACTATTCCATGGTTGTTCGGGAACCAGACACTTGTGATGCATGAGATTTAATTTGCTGAATCTTGGAAGCCTATAATCAGGTCTTTCAACCTAGTTTGTATCAACCAACTGAAACTATTTTACCATCTTAGCAATATTCAGGTCTCTGCTGATGTTGGCTAAGAAAAAAGTCTATTGTGAGTGAATCAAACCCAAGAATTATACCCACAATCTCCTGCAGAACAGCAAAACCCATTGCCAATATATTGATTTCAATTCATAAGGAACTGCCACTTTGAGATTCTGAGGCTGAATATCTTTCTGGAAGCAAAAGGCTTCATTTTTTCTCTTTAGCAGCAACTGGCGGATTTGAACTGCTTCTCTTGTGGATAGCAGCTGAACATGTAACTCCCCAGATTACCAGGGCATTTTAATGGAAAGTGAGAATTGTACCACTGAACTAGTGCTCCTAAATTAACCTCCTAGGAATTCTAAAACAAGATGCCCTGATAACATTGGCTTGAAACAGGAAAAACGTAAGCCTCACAGCTCTAGAGTCTGGAAATCTAAAGCAATACATCTGTGGAAGCATGCTTCCTCCAGAATCTGTTGGGAACAATACCCTGCCTACCTCTCCTAACTTTTACTAGGAGACCAGCTCCCAGATATTCCTTGTCTTCTACCTTCATCTTCATATATCCTTCATCATCCTGTCTTTCAGTGTGTTCCTCATAGTACACCACACAGGAGAACAAACAGATCTTGAAAGAAGTGTAGCTAGAAGGTTCCCTAAGAGGGACCCATCCCTGGAGCAGGACAACATGATTGATAACTTTGTCACTTCTAGGGCTAACAAGTATGAGATGCACTCCCATCGAAGTTTCAGTTACCTTACATGCATTCAAAGACAAAGAATTGAGGCATTTGAATGATAGCATTGGTGTAAAATAGTGAATATGCCATGGGCTGCAAAAATAGGAATACTTAATATGACTAATATTTAAATTATGCATTACATGACTAAAACCAATGATGAAGGGATTGAACAATTTCCTCAACTTCTGCAGTCTGAAATTGATTTTTAAAATGCAGTAAAAAAGTATTGATAAATACTGGTGATCAGAATGCAAATGTTGAAAACAACTAAGAAGAAACACTAGCTGGGAGACACGGATCCCAGGAGAGAATCGTGCAAGACCAGGGCCTCTTCATTGAACTTACTTTTAAAATTTTTCAACAACACAACAGTGGGCTATGCCAGATGGAATGCACAGAATCAGAGTGGAAAGGGACAGCGGGGATGCACAATACCTTCAACCCAACAAGGTCAGAGCCTGACTGGAGCCGCCTTTCATTGCTAATACACGGTTGTAGGTGGAGGCTGAAGACGGTTTCTTCTTTCTTGTGTCCTGTGTTTGCATTCCAGTTGCCATATGTGGTATATAATTACCCGGGACTCAGCAAAGTGGAAATGGGACAGAGGAATTACTTTGAAAATGTCATTCCAGAAACAAGTGAGCCAGGCCTCCTAGGGACACTGGGAAGCCACTAGGCGTTGAGACTGTGTTCTACAGGTCATTGCGCTGTGTTTTACCCGACTTGTGCCATTCTTGTCTGTCCGTTTATTCCTCTTTTTTCCTATTCTTCAGAAAGACAAACGGATTGACTCATCGCAGCCTATGTGTTTTAGGCAAATGGGGGTGGGTTAGGTAATTGTACCACTTTTAATCACTAATCTTCTTATTGTGGTATAATATGGTATCCCTGAAGCCAGGACATATTAATTAGGCGCACTATACATACTTTGGACATATTGTCAGGAGATACCAGTTCCTGGAGAAGGACATCATGATTGGTAACGCGGAGGGGCAGTGAATAAAAGAAAGGAAAGTCCTCAGGGAGATGGATGGACACAGTGGCTGCAACAATGGACTCAAGCAGAGGAAGCATTGTGAGGATGGCGCAGGGCCAGGAAGTGGTTTGTTCTGTTGTGTGTGGCACGTAACAACAACAACATACAGGATAGAATATCGATTAATATATATTCATAGGACCACTCAGAAAAAGGCATAATGCAGATTATTCTGTCTACATTAGATTATTCTCTCTCCCCCACCTTCTCTCTCTCTCTGTATGTATCCATCCAGAGGGAGGCATCTCTCTTTTCACTTATGATTACACTTTTATTATAACAAAGAAATACAAATCAGAATGGCCCAAAGCAAGGTTTAGGAGGGGCCCAAAGTAGAAACGTTTGTTTCCCAAGGAACCTATCATCCCTGTCCCCACCATATATTTCCCAAATTTCAAAAAACAACGAAGACCAAAAAGTAAAAATCCTCCTTCCATTGGCTTGATTCTGACTCATAGCAACCCTAGAGGACAGGCTAAACTTCATCTGGTACGCTCTAAGGCTGTAACTCTTTACGAGAGTAGAGAGACTTCTCTTTCTCCCAAGGAACAGCTGATAGTTTCAAACTGCTCACCTTGCGGTTAGTATCCAAACTTGTGTGTGTGTGTGTGTGTGTGTATATATATATATATATATATATATATATATATATATATATATATATATATATATATAAATAAATAAAATGTACAACCAGTGAATCCACTGTTTTGTCTTTTTTATCAGTTAGCCATTGGCACAAAAATATCACGTAGTAAATAATCTGCAATCTCAAATAACCACAAGAATCATTCCACAGGTCTTTGTGTGTGCCAGAAGTGAGCTAATATAGACTGGGCTCAACCTGGAAACTCTGATTCCAGCTAGAAGCTTCTGTCAGTTTGCTGACACCTCTCTGTCTATTGCCCTCATGCTTGTCCATTGTGCTGCCATGGCAATGATATCTGAGATCAAGAACATTTTGAGCCTCTATTTACACCAGGTTTTCAAGCATCTCATTGCCCAAGCAAGTTTCATAAATGAAGCCAAAGTCAAGAAGAGCAATATGTCACTTTTAGTGGGAGACACTGTACGGTTGTTTCCTGCAAGGGAGGAAGAACTGAGAGCATATTGCACTCTACCAGAGCTTATATCTTTAATGCCTTGTAAGCTATATTTCTACTTTTTTATCAATTTTATACACATCTTCTCTGCTTCATAATATTCCAATACCAGTTAGGACAACATAAAAAAAGTGAAGGGAGAATGTTGACATGCTTGTTAATTTGTTCAATATTACATTTTTCCTTTGATATGTATCTAGTACATTCCAGTTAACATCCTTTGAGGAGAATACTACAGAACACTTTTGCAGGGCATTTGCATCGAAGAACAGTATAAAAATTTCCACAAGCTTCAGTTACAACCACACATATTTTAACTTGATCTTTTATTCAGCATTTATTTTTGGGTGTCCTTAAGAATCTGTTAAAATGTACAAATTATGCAGTATTGATTTCAGGAAAAGTTGAAGTGGTTACACATGATTGCCTTTGCCTTAAAAGAAATCCTTATTTGGTTCTAATTTGAACAATATTGAAAGCACAACAAAACGAGCTTTTTATTATGTCACCACACATTTAGAGAATTCTGGAAACATTTTGTTTCAAGAATGGAGTTAACTATGTCTTGTCCTCACTTCTCGCCCAGCTTGTCATTTCTCACTGTTCCCCAAACCTGTCTGTTGCTCAGAAAGACTCGCTGACTAGTAAGAAATACACTGAAATCTCAGGAACACATGCTGCCGACTGCTAGAGGGGTTTTCGTGGTGAGATAGTAGCATAATTACTTTTGTTTGAGAAATGCAATTGGTCACAGGGACATATATGTAACTTGTATGTGAAATGCATACTGCTTTACAGCTCATTAGGTTTCATTTTACTTTAGTCCAAAGAAATCAAGTAAACAAAAACCTAAAATGTGTGCATTTTCCTCTTTGCCCATATCCAAGAATATTTCAAACAGAGAAGGGCATCTTGTTAAAGAATTAATTGATAGGTGTTAAATAGTCACATAATTTATATTTAAGATAAAAGTTTAAAATATCAAACTGCTTACTATTAATCTAACATCTCAGAAGAGTGGAATGTGCTCATTCCCAAATAAATTTTTACATCCTTAAGGACTACCAATATTTCATGTGTGGTTTAAAAAAAATTTATAACCAGTCTAGTTAAGTAGCATTTAGTATTTAAGAACAAATATGCAATATTTAAATGCTGTTTCCTTAGGAAAATGCAATAATTTTTCATCTATTTTTCTCCCAGTATGGAAGAAAGAAAATCCTTTCTGGTGATTCTCTTTAGGACAGTAGATTCGGAGCCAGCAACAGACGTGTGCTCCCAATAGTTTGCAGCTTGCTCGTGCACGCAGCAGGGACCCTGGTGAGGATTGCCCTGGCCTCTGCCAGTTGTCATAGAGTGGGATCATGGAGCTTTTCTCCAAAGTTTGGTTTCTCGCATTTTCCTCAGGAGTTCAGTTTCAACGTTCAGTAATTCTATCTAGATGAGACATTGTACTACTATTACACCCACCGCACTACAGGCTTTTCTGAATTTAAATTAGGGCCGTTTATACATCACAAACAAATAAATACCTAAGAACTTTGTTCATAGAATAAGATCAGACTGTGCATACATACCTAGTCCAAACATGAAATTCCTGACATTTAGGGTATTGAAATGTAAACTGTTCTTTGTTAGGGCCTTCTCATAACTAAAATATGAGTCATTGGCAAACCATAATAGATTTTGGCTCAGCCGCATGATGAAGTGTTCTGGATGCAGTGAAACATTTCACCCAGACTCATGGCAGCAGAATTCCCAGTGATCATCCAAAATAGGGAAGGAAATTAAGAACACAATAAGGAAAATGTGCCGTCTCTGGCACCCCCGTTTTATTGCCGTGATTGCTAAGAAATGAGAGTATTTAAAGCTTAAGCCAATAAATGACCGTACAAGTGGGTGTTAAAGTTTCTTTTTCCTGATGATTAATTGAAGTTTATACTTGAAACGTTAGAGACGAATCAGGCAGAGATAGATGTCAAAAGATATCAAATTATGCAAATTATCCCTTCCAAAGAATGACTGTTGAAGAGTTGCAAGATTTCAGTTCACCGAAGAGTAGACCCTGGGCTTTATAACCTCAGGATACAAAAGCACGAAAGTAAATTTGGTAAATAAAGTTTCGATGTTTAAAGTTAACATGATATTAAAAATGTGTTAATTTCATGAAATTAAATGGATTAGATTGTATTTTACTTCTAATGAAGAGAGGACATGCAGTTAGCACCAAACATTTTGACCTGAATCTATTATTTACTTGAAATCAAGTTAAGAAATTTTCATCCTGGTGTTTGTTTAGAAATATGGCATTGCCTTGATTCCCAGTTGTCTTTGGGAATGAGGCAGGATGATTTCACAAAGCAATCTGCATCCTTGGAAACCCACACGAGCTATACTCTGTCCTTCAGGCTTTCTCCGGGTCGACATTGACTCAATTGCAGTAGGTTTGATTACTTTTTTTTTTTTTTACATTTGACTTTGATTACACATTCAAAGTCAAGTGCAGACTGTTTCTCTGCACACACAGCTCTGGAGGAGTAGTGCTGAGTTGTCTGTCCCCAGAACTAATCCTCTCCTATTTTAGAGACAAATGCATAACTCTCCACTCCAGCTTCCCCTCAGACAGGAAAGGTGGAGTTTTCCTTTCCAGGGTCAAAGGAAGTGACAGCCCTGGCTGGGTGGTTGGACCGATCCTGCTGTGAGTTTTAATTTGGTTACTTTGCCTTCAACTTTAACTCCTCACTTGAATGTCCAGGCGGAAAATTAAATAGCAGCCTTCCAGCATCTTGTGCTTCGATGAAAGAAAAATGGCTTTGAGTCTAACTTTAAAACTTTTTTCCTTCTTGAATTTCAGCAGCACCTACACAATATACAAGGCCTCATGTAGCAAAGTGTTACTGGAGGGCCATTACAATAGCTATACAGTGCTGCCACCGTTGAATAATCTGTTATTCTTTTACACTGTCCAATTGATTGCACTGATTTAACTGTATCCTTAGTCTAGAATTTGGCTTAGAGAGTAGTGGTGGGTATTGCTTAAAAGTTATATTCCAGAGTCCCAAGTGGGAGAATTTAAAAAGTAAAATATATGTAAAATGTTCTGCTGAACCTGTTTTAATTTTAATTCAAAATTCTAAACATAAATTATCATAACGTATAGCTTTATGATGTCATAAAAATGTACTGTGTGGAGATATAGCTAGAAAATTTGTGGTCACACAATAATTAAGAAGTAAATAAGCTTGATATGGTTCTCACTGGCATTGTAAATATAGGACAGTTTTGATTAATGTGCTATTTTACATATCAACAACAAACTATATTATTGTGAAGATTGCTGAATATGATCTACTGAAAATAACCTGAGCGTTCCTTTGAAACATAAATATCTCTGGAACAGTTACTCGCTATGTAGGTATGGATTTGTTGGATTTTGAAAATACAAAAATCAACAACACAATTCTTGGTCTCAAAAATTGAGTCTAGAATTCAGTGAAAAGGGGATTCTCTTTGGTAACCTGAGGACACTTGGCATGATCAGTTTCTGAAGCATATACATCTGTGAAAGGAATCATAGTTACTAAACAGTGTTATGAAAACAACAAAAAACAGAACTAGCCAGAACTGTTAACGAGAAACCAAAGCCATCCTACTGAGTCAGGGGGCTTCCATGTGATAAGTCCTTAGAGAAAGAGTGTCTCAGTCTAGGGGAGTGGCTGGATTCAGCCTGGTGACCAGAGCATTTTTGTTAACTAAGTTATGCTTAAATGTAATATTAATGACAACATCTTAATATAGCTTGGGATAATACTTGCAAACTCATTTTTTTTCAGCTTAGGTTTTTATTTTATTTTATTTTGCAAAACCGTTTTATTAAGAGCTGATCCAGACATCATACCATTCCACAGTCGAATCACATCAAGCAGTGCTGTACCATTAATTTCTCCGACTACAGTTTCAAAGCATATGCTTCCTTCTTGAACTCCTTGATGTCAACTGCTCAACACCCCCTGCCGCTCTCCCCCCCCCACCTCCACCCCCAGGAACCCATATTCTACTTGTCTCCACAGATCCATCAATCCTGGGTTTCATACTCCAAAAACCATTCACACACATAAAGATTCAAGTAGGCTACCCACACTGACAAAATACAACAGATATAAACCCCAATATGAAAAAACCAAGAACAAAAGAAAAATATTGACAATCAGATCCAAAGTGTATCACAGTGGGGAGCAAGTGACAAAATTTTATCTCTTCTCATCAGGTTTATCATTTTCATCTACTATCATCATCTCTCCAATACTCTCCATTTTGGTAACCAGTTTATTCTCGTCTCTCAATTATGGTCAGAGGGGAATCACTGGTGTCTTGTTTCTTGTGTAGATCTCAAAAATTTTATTTTGGATTTCAACTGTCATTCATAGTCTTCTGCAAAAGAGTTTCTCCATTAGATCCCTCTGCTATGGCCTTTGGGGTGTGCTATGTGCTTAGAAGATCCAGGATTCAATGTCCCAGTGTTCTATGGCATAGGGCCTGGTACTCAGGGGATGTACAGAGTCTTGGGGTAATTTGCCTCAGTAGGTGCATATTACCAGGCCTACCCCTTCCCTTAGGCTCCTTAATCTTCTCCCAGGCATGTATGCTCCCTTTCCCCACTCCTGAAGTGACTTTTCCATCAGTATCCCTCATCCTTCTGACAGGAACTTCCGCCAGTCTGGAAGGGCCTCGTCATAACTTTGCACGGCAGCCACTAAGCTGTCATCCTCCTCTTCCCTCCCTTGGCAATATGATCCCAGTTGATGTAAGGAGCCCTTCCCCAAAGCGACCTTCCAGATGCACATTTAGAGAGGATGGTGCGTGGTTCACTGGCACCAGTCAGACTCTACCAGGTTGTGTGGCTGCAGTCAGCCGACTGGATGTCCTCCAAGCCTGATCCTGCACCCACCCTGTTGCTTGTCCCTACAGCAGTGGACTCGCATGCTATTTGTCCTTTTGTGATTGACCAACTTCATTCCGCACAATGTCCTCCAGATCCCTCCATGTCATGAGGTGCTTCATGATTTCATCACTCGTTTTTGGAGATGCATAGTATTCCATTGTATGTGTATAACAAGTTTTTTTTAAATCCATTCTTCTACTGATGGGGATTTAGGCTGTTTCCAACTGCTTGCTATTGTGAACTGTGCTGCGATGGACAAGGGAGCGCAAACGTCTGTTCATGATCTGTCTTTATTTTTTTGGTGCATATGCTCAGCAATGGTAGATTGCTGGGTCATGTGGTATTTCTATTGCCGTCTGTTTTAGGACTCACCATATCATTTTCCCTGGTGGTTGTATGTATCTACAAACCTACCAGCAGCGTATATTAGTTCCAATCTCTCCACACCCTCTCAAGCATTTGCTGTCTTCTGTTTTTTTGTTTTTTTTTTGGGGGGGGGCTACAGTTATTGGTGTTAGTTGTGGCTGTTTGACATGCATTTCCTGGATGGCTACTGAACAAAAGCATTTCCTCATGTGCTTGCTAGCCATTCCCATGTCATCCTTTGTAAATTGTCTCTTCAGGTGCTTTGCCCTCCTTTTAAGAGGGTTATTTATTTTTTTGTTGTTGTTGGCTTATTGATTTCAGTAATTAGCCCTTTGTCTATTATATCATTGCTAAGTGTCTTTTCCCGATCTGTGGGTACTCATTTTATCCTTTTGATGTATACAAGATATTTTAGTTTTAATAGGTCCCACTCATCTATTTTATGTTCCATAGAGAGTGTTTCTTTTGTTATTTCTTAATAGCCAGTATGCCCTGAAGTGGAGCCAAGTATGCCCTGTACTAGGGTCCTTAGATTTGTTCCACATTTCTTACTGATGATCCTCATTGCATTGGATTTTGCATGTAGGTCTTTAACCCACCTTGAGTTCCTCTTTGGGTCTTGTTTTATTCTTCTGTGGATGGATATCCCATTTTTTCAGCACTGTTTATTAAAGAGGAGAGCCACTTCCCATTTAGTATTTATTGGACTTTTGTCAAAAATCAGTTGTCTGTGGGCAGATATTTTCATTTCTGGGTTTTGTGTCCTGTTTCATTTGTCTATGTTTCTATCGTTGTAGCGATACCAGGCTGTTTCAGAATTGTGGCTGTGTCCTTGAACTTTATTTTTCTGAATCTGTTTTATCACAATATATGTGGCCCATTTATTAATTTGAGATGTGAATAAAAGTAAAAAGTCTATAAAGTAAGTAATTAAGTTTGCCCTAAGTAAACAAATAAAGAAGCATCATGGCCCTTGATGCATCTTAACATTATTTTATAGTCCATGTGCTTTAATTCTACTCTTTTAAATTTCAATCATTTCTGAAAATGTGTTCCTGTTTATGTTGCAACTTAGAAAAAAAGAATTGCTTTTCTTCTAATGGTATTGATGAGACAGGCTTTCGTAAATTTTCTTTAGTAAAAATATGGAGTCTCTTTAAATTAGAAATAAATTGGATTAAACATTATGTATAGGCTAGCATATCAAATACTGATTTCTTAATAATGGTCTTCTTATTGTTTCACATAGACTCCATAATTTACGTACATGATCATGGTCTCGATGCAGACATCAGGAGTACTGCTCGAAGACAGGCATAAAAGTCAGTTTGAAACCCACCCTCACGGTCTCTAGCAGACTAGAACAATCAATGGACAAAGGATGTGGCCTAACATTGCTTTTCTTAGGTAAAGAACTTGAAATTTCAGTGCCTTGAATTTGGGATATTTCAGATTCAATTTTTAAATCCTTTTTACGTTTTTTTTCTAAGTGTAGTGAGTACATCTAAAAAAACACTTTGCCATGTGGCATGTGTTTACCTGGACAACTCTGACAGTGATTCTTTTTGCTGGGCTCGGAAAGCATCGCTATTCATACTTCTTTTTACATGAATGTATTTCCAAACTTTCAGTGTGTTATAAATTCTACATCCTCCCAAATACATTCTTTTAAAGCTATCATAAAATAATACAATCCAAACAAATAGATGGTTTTCCACCCTGATTTTTAAGATCCATTTGATTTGGGGCGGAATAGTTGTTAACATTAAGCTGGTGATTTATATAGATACTTATTTGTTTATCTTCTTTCATTAAGAGCCATGTTATTTGGGTTCTACAGAGTTTACGATCTTAAGACTATGTTTTTCATTGTGGTTGAGTTAGTCATCACAATGAAATGATCCATTTCGTAGTGGGGGAATGAGTTCACAATGCTTCTTGATATTTTAGACAATCCCCTAGCTTTCAATATAACAGTATTTTTAATTTAAGTCAATGTGAGTCCATAGTTTATACTTAAACATATACATATCTATGATGGTTGTTAATAATTTTATCATTGATCATGTAGCTATATGCTATTTTATTTAACTATAAATTATATATAACTCTAAAATGATGGATTATGTATTACAGGAAAAATAGGGAAGAGCATGATATTAGTAGCTCAACCATTATTTGCATAATTAGACTTGGGATTTCTTAAATATACATTGGACAAGCTGAATAACAGAGTCTCTTCAACATAAAGAACAACATCAATGATCAATAGAGGCATTTAAAAAATACAGTACTTTCTTGTTTTTCTGGTGAAATTTTACATAATAAATAAGGATTCTATTTGTGAGTTTCTATTCCAGTTATTCACTAGCATGAGTTACATTTTTATATGTGTCAGTTTTTTTAAAGTTTGCAATGCTCTTCTTTACTTATCCTCTTGTCAGTTTTACTTTAGAATAATGGCTTACCTTTTTCATTTCATATAGATGATATTGTGCATGTGTGTGTGTGATAGAGAACTTTATATAAAAGAGTAATTGTATATTAAGAAAACATCCCAGCCTGCCCAGATCGTCCATAAGTACAATATTAGCTCTTATGTCTGATACTAGTCCACAAATTCCTCTTCAGATTCATGCAACACGTGCAATGATGCCGAGTGCAGGAAGGTCACAGGCCAGTGGGTGGAAAGTCTTATGTATCTAGTGGTGGTGGAAGCATCTCAGTGCTGGCGTAGGTCTCCATGTGACTCCTCCAGTTCTAGGACTTTGGCTCCATCGGCTTATCTCCATGTGGCTTGTCAATAGCAATGTCTCTCAAGGAGAGAGTATTCTGGACTCCAGTGAGCTATTTATTTTTGTTGTGCCTCCAAAATCTCAATGATTGAGATGATTTCAATGATTGAAATCTCAATGTTTGAGATGCATGCTGTCCCCATGCAGCTCAATCATAGACTTCTGACTTGGGGCAACACTTGGCACCCTATCTGAACTGGTTGGGGATGACTCACAAGAGGCCCACAGTAAAAGTCTGAAGTCTGTGGCGGTGTGTGTGTGTGTGTGTGTGTGTGTGTGTGTGTGTTTATATACTGTCAATCTGAGACAGGGTGGAGTCTAGATGATTTTTTAATGGAGACATTTATACATGAGTAAAATATTTTTATTTGTCTGCCAACCTGTTATTTTGCTACTACGTGACTTCAGGGAATCTTTTTGCTTTATCTTATAAAGAGTGCCTCAGGGCCATTGTCTCATAGAGTCCTGTAGTCTTATCTGGTCCAAATAAATCTGGACTTCTTAGAAATCTTACTTCTGGTCTATATTTTTCTCCTGTTCTTTCAGGATACATATACTGTGGCCCTAATCAGAAAGATTAGTAGAGGTAGCTGTTTACCATCTCTTCTGTTCTCAGGCTACATGAGGTTATGGCTCATGTAGACTATTAGCTCTGTAGAGTAGTTACTTTTCTGAACATTTGGTTCCTGCTTTCTTTTCAGCTCCTGATGAGTACAGACAGACCTATAATTGTATCTTAGATGACTTCTCACAATCTTTTAAGACTCCAATTTTCTCTCAACTCACAGTTGATGCAGAACATTTGACTGAATTGTCTCATGGCATTAAGTCTTAAACATTTAAACCCAGAAAACATATCTCAAAAGGTACTCAGATCTGTTTAAGCAATGTATGTAACTTTGTACTCTGTGAATATATCCTATATATGTACATGTGTCTCATCAAAAATAGAGGATAGTATGTATGGCTCCATTGTTAACTAGGGCTGACATATTTGCTCTGAATAATTTGACCACAAAGTTATCAATCACCCTTCTTGTAACTGTGGCTAGTTATACCACATATGTTCTTAAGGGGAGAAATGCCTAAACATCAAAGGTCAGCATTTGATAGGTCAACATTTGATAGGCAGCTATAAAATATGCAGGTGTCTTATCTTAATGGTGTAATGTTTCTTTCATCTTTAAAGGTCAGTTTTCACAACTTTAGAAATTGATACTTGGAAAAGGCCCTTAATTAAATTTATGCAAGCTGTTGGAAGTTTTAATTTGTTTTATTTAATATAGTAGTAAGGCACCTTGTGCATTTCAAGGGTGATTTTTCTTTCCAAAAAAATTTAAATTATTAGTTTACTCACTTCACTTCTAAAATATATAAAGGTAAATATTAAGATAATAGAGAGGTAATGTTTGTGTTAAAAAGGTAGATGTACAGTAGTATTTAGTTTGTCTTTAATAGTAATGGTCTTTAGTTTAAAATACATGCAATTTATAATTCAGGAATAATATTATAGGCCATTCTCTTTCTATATTTATTATTTCATGTCTTACTTCTTCACTACAAGTGGGTACAGTATTTTCTTGCATTCTGTGATGTTAACGACTAACACATGGCTGTTAGGTGATAGAATTTAAAATATTGAATGAATAACTTTTAAGGTAAAAAGCCACAGTTCAGACAAAAAGAGTGTACAATCTTGGATATTTTGGATAGGTTTCAGGGATTGTAGGATAATAGGTGCACCAAATTCAAACATCCTGTCCTAGGTAATTCATACATCAGGCTGTTGAGATTAATTAGGGCAAAGAAACTGATAATCATATCTGAGAAATTATAGAGTAGCAGAGAAAATAACCAGATATTAAATGTAATGGAACACGATGTTCCATACACTTTTGTTAATGGGATGAAACTAACTTTGGGGGAAATATATAGACCATCTTATTAAATTGATTACCACTGATCTTCACATTACCCTTATTCAAGAATATAGAAATACACCATTTGTGCATATCATATTATAATGATTAAAATATTCTGTATCTGTGTTTACAGCAGCTGGATCATAGATACATTCTGAAATGCTTAATTCCATTCTGGCATACTGCATCTGAAGTTATGGAGTTGGCCAATCTGTAGGAAATTAGAAAACGAAGACTTTTAGTTCCATCTCTAGAGATCAAGTAGCCCGCTTTCTTCATTGCATATTGAAGATTGAAGCCAAATATTGGCTGACTAAGGATTATCTAGTTAGTTGGAATATATATGTGGTTCATATTCCTTAGAGGAATAATATTCTCATTTTTACAAGGGTATTTGCATAGTTATGCCATATGGTTTTCTTACATGATGTGTTCTGTGTATTGAACACAGTGAGATAAGGGATTTGTATGGTAGTCAATGAAGATTATTGGCTAAATAGCTCTATGGAATAAGACAGATGAGACTTTCTGATTCTGTCCAGACTTACAGCCTTGGACAGGCACAGGTGCTCTTCTGCTCTGTCCTCTAGGGTCCCTATGAGTCAGACTGCATGGCAACGTGTTTGGTTTGGAGTTCTGTGACATTAGTTAATTCATCTATAAAACGGGAATCAGGAAGTAGTACCGCACTTACACCATAGGAAGGAGCACTGATATCGCAGCAGTAAGAGAGTTTGCCTACTGGCCAAAAGGTCCATGGTTCAAACGCAAGAGTGGTTCCTCGTGGGAAAAATGTGACAATCTGCTTCTGAAAAGATATATAGCCTGGAAGTCTGTAGGTCTGCTTTACTACCTCTCGGGTCACTATCAGCAGACCGCTACTCTATGGAGGGAATACTTTTAGTTTGATTTTACCTTATAGGGTGAAATTTAGTATGCATTTGGCAAATTGTGTGTTAGTTCTATTTTTATAGTGATTAAAATGTAAAAGAAGTCTTTTCAATACATGAGTTTGTCACTTAAAATGAGAAACTCTTTGGTATATGTGTTTACTGCAAGGTATTATTTGCTGATAAACTTTAAAACATTTTGAATTGAAACCAAGCTGGAATTTCCTTACCATCAGTTTAGTTTTCTACACACAAATCTGGAAATTCACAAGTGCTATCTTGTTCTGTCGTATAGGGTCCATATTAGTCAGCATTGATTGGATGACTTTAAGTTTGGTTTGGAGTTCTGTGACATTAGCTAATGCATTAGCTATTTTTGTGATATTAACATACACTTAGACTCGCTTGCCTAAGCATACTCATATATATAATTCTTTTACAAATAAATTTACAAAATCATGTACTATATACACATACATGTAAGGGCTACACATATATGTACACACATACATACACGTGAGGTCAGCAGGTTTGCTAATAAACTAGTATTTTAAATAAATTTTTCAAGGTTAATGCTAGGAGACATTTTAGTACATTTCCTATGCTTTATTCTTCACTAAATGTTATAAATAAAGTACTATGCTCACATATATGAAAATGCATAAATGCATTCATATAAAATATTACTTTGAAAAGCATTGATGATTACACTTTTAGAGGACCAATTCTATTTTTAGAATAAAAGACTCTGAAAAAAGAGACTTTCAGCCTTTTATGTGTATATATTTAAGGGTAAGTACAAAATACTATGGTTTCAGTTCATGCATGGATGGACATATTTCAAATTAAGAGCCTTTTAATAAGTTCCTACAATCAGTAGATGGCTGCAAACACGTTCTTTGTATATTAACTTGTCTTTATCTCATAAGGGTGTTTTCAACAGGTAAGAGCTCTCCACACCTGGAATTCAGTACAGATACACCTCTCAGGAACAATAGTGGGAGCAGTGATATCATGAGAGTAGGAGGCTTTTGAAGAGGGAGAAGGGTGAGAAAAGAGGAATCCATCATAAGGTTGGATATGTAGCCCCCCCCCCAAAAAAAAGGGATGAATAACAGAAATGTGAAGGAAGGGAGGCATCAGACATTGTAAGATATAAAATAATAATAACAATATAAAATTGATTAAGGATGAATGAGGGTGGGAAGGTAAGAGAGTGAGGGAAAAAAAAGAGGAGTTTATACCAAGGTCTCAAGTAGAAAATGTTTTGGAAATGATGATGGCAACATATGTACAAATATGCTTGATGCAATTGATGTATGGAATGTTATTAAGAGCTGTAATATCCATCAATAAAATGATTTTTTTTATTCAAGAAAACTTCAATAACAAAAGGAGAGATCTTAGATCACTTGTTCCCTTGCCCCTGGGTTGGTTGACACCTCCCTTCCTCCCTCCACCCCCTCCTTCTCTTTCCTGTGTCCCACCACCCCGGAACCATCAGTCCCATTGTTTTCTCCTCTGTTTGTTTATTCCACCTATTGTATCTAGATAGACATGCAGAGACAAAGCATGCACAAAAGCAAGACAGAGCAAAACAAAGCAACACAAGAAAACAAAACAACTATAACAACAAAATAAAAGCCTATAAATAGTTCCAGGTCTGTTTGTTGATCTTTAGGAGTGTTTTCCAGTCCAGTTAGATGGGGTGCCCAAATGAAGGCTGAACAGGATTGTGGGACAAGAGGAAAGTGAAAGGAAATATATGAAATAACTAGGAGGCAAAGGGCATTTATAGAGGTCTGAATACAGGCATGTACATATGTAAATATACTTATATATAATGATAGGGAAGAAGATCTATGTACATATATTTGTATGTTAAGTATTAAATAGCAGAAGGACATTGGGCCTCTACTCAAGTACTCCCTCAACACAAAACCCCTTTGTTCTAATAACCTGGCATTCCGTGATGCTCACCTTCCTGACACAATCACTGAAGACAAAGTGGGTGTATAAACAAGTGTGGTGAAGAAAGCTGATGGTGCTCGGCTATCAAAAGATATAGTGTCTGGGATCTTAAAGACTTGAAGATAAACAAGCAGCAATCTAGTTGAGAAAGCTTAGAAGCAACAAAGTCCACATGGATGAAGCCTGTGTGATCATGAGGTATGGATGGGATCAGATATCAGGTATCAAAGACCCAGAACAAAAAAATTGTATCAATTGAATGAGGGGGAGCACAGAATGGAGACCAAAGCTCATTTGTAGACAATTGGTCATCCCCTTACAGAAAAATCACAAGGAAAAGATGAACCAGTCAGGGTGCAGTATAGAACTGATGAAACACATCTTTCCTCTAGTTCTTTAATGCACCCTCCCCCCCACTATCATGACCCTAATTCTACCTTACAAATCTGGTTAGATCAGAACATGTACACTGGTACAGATAAAAGTTTGCAACACAGGGAATCCAGGACAGATAAACACCTTGGGACCAATAATGAGAGTAGCGACAGCAGGAGGGGAAGGGGCAGGGAAAAAGGGGGAACCTATCACAATGATCTACATATAACCCTCTACCAGGAGGATGAACAACACAAAAGTGGGTGAAGGGAGACATCGGTCAGTATAAGACATGAAAAAATAATAATACTTTATAAATTATCAAGGGTTCAGGAGGAAGAGAGGATTGGAGAGGGAGGGAAAAAACAAGGAGCTGATTGATACCGGGGGCTCAAGTAGAAAGAAAATGTTTTGAAAAGGATGCTGGCAACAAATGTACAAATGTGCTTGACACGATGGCTGTATGTATGGATTGTGGTAAGAGCTGTAAGAGCCCCTAATAAAATGAATTTAAAAAATTCATGGCAGAGTGGTCAGCTCAGAAGTTTATGTTTTATGTTGTTGTCAGGTACCTTCAAGTCAGTTCCAATTCAGAGTGACCTTTTGTGCAACAGAACAAAACACTGCCCAGTCTTTTGCCATCCTCACAATTGTTCTTATGAGCCCATTGTTGCAGCCACTGTGTCAATCCATCTCCTAGATTGTCTTCCTCTTTCTCACTGCCCTTCTATTCACCAAGCATGATGTCCTTCCTTCTCTAGGGACTGGTCTTTTTTGACAACATGTCCAAAGAATGTTAGATGAAGTCTTGCCATCCTTGCCTCCATTCTGGCTGTACTACTACTTCTTAAAAAAAACAACTTTAAAATTATTATTAAAAGATCATTTTATTGGGGGCTTTTACTACTCTTATAACAATCCACACATCAATTGTTTCAAGCATATTTGTACATATGTTGCCATCATTATATTCTAGAGATTTATTTCTATGGAGCCCTTCATATGAGCTCCTCTTTTTTTCATCCCCTCCCTTTGACCCATTGATAGATTATACACTATTATTATTTTCCTAGCTCACACCAACCACTGTCTCCCTTCCCCATGGTTTATGTTGTTCGTCCCCCTGGAGGAGTGTGTGGTTATGTGTCGATCATGGCAATCAGTTCTTCCTTCATCTCCTCCTCTCCCTACTTCCCCCTACCCTTCTGGTGTCGCTGTTCCCATTCCTGTTCTTGGATTCCATCTGGCTGTACTTCGTACAAGACAGATTTCTTTGTCCTTTCAGCAGTCCATGGCATTTTCAATATTCGTCTCTAGCACGACAGTTCAAATGCAGTCTTCTTTTCCATGCTTCCTTATACCTTAAACTGAATGGTTGTCAGTCTGAATTGATCCAGAGGTGCCTCAGAAATAAGGTTTGAATGTCTATTTTTGAAGGCTCAGTGTCATGTAAAACCCAGTGTGCAGTTCCATTCTGAAACTCATTGGTCGGCCAAGAGTTGCAGGAGCAACTGCATGTGTATTCCCAAACCATGATCAAACCAGTTGTCCTCAAGTCTAGTCTGAAATTGTTCTCCCAAGAAGCATGAGTGGACATTCCATATGTACTGGAGTTGAACAATGAATTGTCTTGGGGTGCTTTTTTATTCAACTTCCTGTCCATCGGTTATCCCTAGCTCTAAGGAACTCAGGTTTATTCGGACAGTTGGAAAACCAAGATCTCTGCTGTCTATTGAACACTCCCATCTGTCCCAGAAAAAAAGACAATGAGGAAACTGATCCTAAAAGAAATTAAAGGCCATGTTCACCCATCTAATAAATCATGGCGTCAAAGTCTGAATTCTACCCTTGATAATTCTAAAACTCATGATCTTTACGACACTGCAAGGATCTAGGCCATGGTTGTGGGCTGGAGTTGAGGCTATTTGGGAAGTTTTCTCAAAGGAAATGGTATAGAAAATGATTCCTAACCAAAAGGAGAGGAGGCCAAATTCTAACTTCCGAGACTGTCCATCTTAACCATCCGTTACTAATGTGATCCATGTGCTTATGATGAAAAACTCTTACTCACAGGTAGCACTCGAAGGGTGCTGTTAGTTAATAAAACATTTTGGATATGGTTTTCTTGGAGTTTTTTAAGTTTTAATTTTTTAAAAACATTTTCTTGCTGCTCTCTTCTATATCCCCCACTGACTCTTGATCAGAGAAAAATGACAATTCTTCCTTATAGCCCCACACCTCCAACTCCTAGCTAAAGGGAAACCAGAATGGTTGTGCTCCCAACCCTCCTCTCAGATTCATGCATCACCCTGGAATCTGATGGAGTTTTTTTTACAACATAGTAGTACAAGATGAAATTTCATCCTATGAGAAAAATGCCCTGGCTCGATCCTAGCTTAATGCCCAGACGGGGGTTTTCTCCATGACTTAATTTGTGACCCAACTGGGGAAGTTTTCAGTTTTATTAGCAGCTGTCTTCCCTTTACTTATTAGAGATTCAGCTTTTAGCACCTGGCTTAAAAGAGAAAACACATGGTTTGAAGTTATTATTTAGATATCACAAAGCCTTCTCTCTAAACAATTTGTCTTAGGTAGGGAAACAAACAAATAACTCTGGCGGGGATCTTTCAAACAAAGCTGTTAATATTTGCAGCCTACATAAACACTACATCTGAAAGGAATGATTGTTTAGCTTTCATCATAAATAAGAAGAGCTGATAGCAAGACTAGAAAGAGAAGAATTTATGTGTATCTCCCCCTGTCCAATAAAAGGCTGAGGGTTGACTTTAAAGGGAAAAATGCTGAATGGTTCTTAAAACATCAGGTCTTGATTTTTCTCCAAGACATTAGTTGCAAATATTTAAATATTGCAGCAAACATTGTATAGCACCTATTCTATGTTCAAAATGACATTGAATGATTGAATGATGAATGGTCCCAACACTTGGCAGTTCTTCACTGGGGTACAAAACTGGGGATTAAAATGACAGATTATTAAAATGGCATTTTGTAGCTTGCATTCCATGACTGCCATTAAAATTTGGTACTATCCACAAGTAAAATGATCCCTACTTAGAGGTTACGCTGTCCTTAAAGATTTCCTATCACTTTCTATTGTTTTCAAAGGCGCAATTATTTTGGTAGGCACAGTGGTGTCAATTCTTGGCATGAATTTTAGATGATATCCTGTAGACTTATAAGCGGGTCATTTTTCCTTGTTTTTTTCTCTCTTCATAGGTGGAAATAACACTTCAGGATATCAATGACAACCCACCGGTATTTCCAACAGACATGCTCGACCTCACTGTTGAGGAGAACATTGGAGACGGCTCTAAGATCATGCAACTGACAGCCCTGGATGCTGATGAGGTAGCTCAGAGCCTGCTTCTGCATTTCAGAAACTTTCTATTTCAGCAGCTTATCAAATGCCCTGACATAATCCACTACTCAATAATCAAGGTTAAGTGCCATGTACTTCCCTACAAAGAGCATTACTTCTGGAAACGTAATATTACGACGCTAAAACAGAGGCAGGCAAACAAATAACTCATTTATTTCAGTAATTTATAACTCAATTCATCATTGGTTGCATTTCAAATTTCTTGACCCGATTCTTTTATTTTTTCAAATAATAATAAAAATGCAGCTACATCTTTTTAAAATAGCTTGATCATTTCAATTGTCATCTATTTTGTCATAGCATCCATGTATTGATTTTAAAATTTGCATTTATATTTGAAAATAGCAAACCATTGAAAATCATAGAATCGTAATGTTATCTTGTAACTTTGTCATTGCATGTATATGCAGGTGACTGTAAAAAATTACATATAATGTTTACAAAAATTAGATGGAGTGATTGGCAAGTACATGTAGAAAGGCGATGCTGTTTACATAAAATATAGCATATATAGTGAAATGAATAATGCTATCATAATTTTGCATCTTTTAATGGCTATTACTTAGCTGTACAAATTATATTTTATTCTTTTAATGGTCAGAAATATTGTGCCTACTGGTGAATGTTAAATGTTTGGGGCACATTTTATCTATGTAAAATTGATGTGCTTATCGACATAGCTTATAAAATTTATAATTTACTTTTTTCCCATTGAAAACAACTCATAGCTTATTTTCGCCTTTGTGCTGGGGCAAGGGCTTAGTGAATTCTCTGGAGTTACAGAAATAGAATTAAACTCCCAAGACCCCAGTGAACCCCAGTGAACCTCAGTGAACCTCTTTTCCCACAAACCAAGCCCAACTTGAGAGAATTTAATTCCCTGACAGTCATGAAACCTCCAGGAATACCTGTACACTTGATTTTTACCTATAATTAAGCTGCTTATAAATGAATCATTTTAATATTAAATGGTCAAGAAATTATAAATAGATTATCAATTAATTTGAACACTCAATAAAGAAATGTCATTATTTATTCATAAATTTTGCTAAATTCTAACCAATAAAATCAAGTGGCAAAATGATACATATTTAGATCACTGTTGCTTTATTATGAGAGAATATTTTGCCCCTTAAATGACACACTTTGCTAAATTTTTGTTTCACATTGCACCTGTCATGCCATTCCTATTTATTGATATGAGACCTTATCAGCTATAATTTAATAAATATATGATTTCTTTAAAGCTTGTCATTGACAATGTATATTTAAATATTTCACGTCACGACATCTATTTGTTTTTCAGTTGGAAAAGAACAGAAATAACACACATGACGGACACTTTGGTCTCATGCTAAATAATTATATTTGTAAGGGTTGTTTCATTAACTTTACTCTCTGTAGGACTTTAGCAAATATAAGTAATGTGTTTTCTATAATTTATTCTAAAAGTGAATTAGTAATCATTTTAGGTACAATCTATGCTTCTTAACAAGTTAACTCAGTGCTCCCTGGAACTTATACTGAGATTGCTAAGTACAAGCTTTAATGAATAAATAATAAAATTTTACTTGGGACCCTACCCCATTTAGCTGTCTTCACCTACCTCAAAAAAATAAAATTTTCCTTGGAAGTTTCTTTTTTAAGCAAAAGGGAAGAAATTTATTGGAACCCATACAGGAAACCCTAGAGGGGCCCAGCATATCCTACTGTGTAGGCATGCCCAGCAAAAGGTCACATCATTTACTGTACCCCCACATCCCTTGAGCCGAGCCTCAGAGTCCCAGGACTGGCTGGGGGTGGGGACGGGAAGTTTTATTTTTTAATCATCATAATTCTCTCTTCAAAACCATTTATTTGAAAGAGACACCAATCTGTTACTCTTTTAATACTCTTCTCCCGATGCTATTTTAATTTTGTTTTTTTCTCCCAAGATTACAAAAAGTATTAATATAAATGCAATGTTGTCTGCATGTTTATTTTTCTGTCTGCATTTTCTGTATTTGTGGATGTTTCAGTATGCATTGTATGCACACTAAGTCTTTTCAAATTCACCCTTTGGGATATGTTTATTTTTGTGATTTGAAAGCAGTGGAGAAATCCCTAAGTCTGTCCCTAGATATTTGTACAAATAGAATTTTCAGTGTGTTTTCTTTATTTCTTCAAGTTTAAAATATAAGTAAATAACTCATAAGGTTTTATCACTTATGTGCTTTAGTATTTAAAAACAATTTTAAAAAGTTGAATGAAAAGTGAAGAGATGTAGGATAGGCCAGAAGTTTGCTACAGGTGAAATGTGTGGGACTGTAAAGTCTTGCTAGACCAGGGAGAAGGAGGGGAGGTTGTTGGTCATTGAGGAGACATGGGAGTTGTCAGTATATGCATGGTGAGACTATGATTGAAAAGTAATTATCATGACGTACTGTACAACTAGAATCTGGAATGTGTGCAGTGCATAGTTGGATAAGGGTGTGTGTAGGTACACCTATGACATTTTAAAAAAGAAGATATAGTTGTGGAAAACAAACAAACAGAAAAAGGACTGCGTGAGGCCTTTTTTTTAAGTCAAAGTGTTTGCTTTCTTTTTTGAATGTCTTGCCCCTAAATTTTTCAATACGTGCTGACGGCTTCAATGTTGAGCCTGAGGGAATGGCTAAGGAGGCTTCCAATGCTATTCGGATTTTTGGGTTGATTTTTGAGTGATTTACATGATTAACAATGCTTTTAGATAAACCTTGCTTTCCTTTCCTATTCTATTCTCCACAACCAACTATGTAGTTGAATTTGGGGGGAGGGAGGGGTAGCCTATCTCTCACCCAACCAGGACTCTGGTGTCTCTCATCCTGCAGTCTGAGTTGGACTAAGGATCTATAACCCATGTGATTTCTCTTACTTTGAGGGTAGCACTAAATTGTCATACAGCTGTCTGACAGATTGATTTCAACAGATAGATAGGTTTATTTACAACATCAAGACTATGTAGGTCATCAACCAGTTATATGTAGAGATATTCCTTATTATTTTGTGCTTTTCCTTAATTAATAAATCTAATATATGAATGTTGTTGTGCTGGAGAAACTCTCACAGGGCACTGGAGCATCAAGTATGGGCAAAAGAATCACAATTTTAGAATAGCAGCATATACATGTTGAATTCAATTTAAAAATCATTTGAAACATGTGTTGGATCGAGATACACATCTTTCAGAAACACGTGACCCTGTCAGTCTCTTGTTCTGTTTCATAAACAAGAGCACTATGCTTGTCATGGGGCCAGGAGAGTAACACTTTGCTTGATGGTGCCATGCTTGTTATTGAAAATGTTTTTTAAGGTTGTAAAATGCTTTTGCCATGTATGGCTGTTTACTTTTTGAATTCCTTCCACGTGCTTTTGTCTGTGCGGTTCCTCAGGAGAGCAGAATGTTTTTAACCAGCATTATTTTCACTGCGCTGCAGCTGAAACACGATATTTGTTTCTTGGGGTTTTGCTGATTCTGCGTATTTTAGATATTAAATTAATAAAGAGATCTTTCAGAAGACCTAATTAAATCATTACTCTTGGCCAGCCCTTTTTAGGCATGCATAGTACTATTACAATATTCACTACCTCAGCTAATTTTGAATACAAAAGGCATTGTTTCATCAACATAATCTAATGCTTTGCTGTTACTCAGAACTATCCTACGTTAGGAATTATACTATTTCATTTACATAGTAGAAAGTCACTTTTAATGATCAATTTTTACATGGCCTTAGAAAGATGTTTGTCTCTTTGCTTTGGTTTCCAAGGACTTCACATTTTAACAGGTCAGAGTTCAAAGCAACTGCTTTCTTACCTGGACTATATTAAGAGAATAATGGAATTTTTAGTTAAATAGGACAAATAATATTGAATGTGCTTAGATTAGAAGTCCAAAATTCTTCTGGAATGTTTTTGCTAAACCATAAAATTACAATAAATATTTTATATACTCCATGTACACCTGAACATACAAGATAAATGTGGAGTAATGTGTTAAACTCAGCTGTTCCATTACTAAATTAAAATGTGCTTAAAGGCATTGGCTTTACCGAATTTAAGATTGGCTGGGGAACGTAGTACTAAAAGATAGCAAATGCCACTAAAACCACATTGTATAAGAGTATTTTTGTCTCGCCCTGTTAGAAATCATCGTTTTATGAGTCCAACCATGGAGAAAAAGACATCTGGAATCTCTGATGGAAAAGATACATAGAGACTGTAGACGCTCCAATATTTCAGCATGTCATTTTTCTGCCATCACTAACCTCCCCCAAACATATCTTCTTGATACTCTGAATTTTCTACTTTGAATATTTAGTAAAATGAATTTCTAGAAGGGATGATGGCAAAAGTTCCGCTTGTTTTGAGTACGTTTAAATCAAAAGTAATTTTTGAAGTCAACCACTGACGCACTACCCTAAGTGCCAATACTCAACAAGTATATAAGCTAGTACATCAGAAAATCTGTATTCCCTGGCACATACAGCAACTCAAATAGTATCTCAGATTAAGTTATATGATTTCAGAGGTGTCAAACATCAAATACTGAGAGAAAAACATTTTTAAAAGAATAAAAATAAATACCAGTGTGGTAGATGGGATAAAGTTTCTCAAAAAGTTCTCACAGGACAACCCTTACTAACCTTGAAGAATGATCAGGTGTATCATTATAATGGGGAAAAAAAATCCTCAGTGCAGGATTATTGGTCTTTTCTCACCAATGCATTTTTCGATTTTCTGAAAATGTCTTCATAATAAACATCCTAGATTCACCTTCGTCTGTTGAGTACATAAATGAGTTGCTCTCTTCACAATCCTACAAACTAGTTGCCATAACCTTCTGAGCTGTCCTTTCTGCCTAAATTATCTGCCCCAAACAATATTTTCAGAAGCCACAATTCTTAGGGGACATTTTACAATTTTTTCCCCAAAAACATTTTATTGGAAGTGAATGCAGATACCATATCACTCCATAGTTCAATCACCTCCAGCAGTGTTGTACAATTGATGCCACATTCAGTTTCCAAAAATCCTCTTCCTTCTTGACATAAGTAATGTTTTACCTCCCCTCCTCCACCACCCCTACGCCCCTCCCCCTGCACCTCCCCTCCTCCACCACCGCTGCACCTCCCGGGTGCCCTTATCTTACTTGATGTCTCTATCGGTTAATCAATTCTGGGTTTTCTAGACTGAAAAACAGAAAAACATATAACAAAAACTCAAGAGGGTCACCCCAATGACCAAATACATCTGACATAAACCCTACTATGAACAAATCGAGAATGCTGAAAACCAGATCAGGCCCAATGTGCATCAGATGAACTGATTGATAGGGTTTAAACCATTCAAGTCAGGTTTGTCATGGACTTTTTTTGTAAGTCACTCTGAGACTAGACAGTGTCCTACAGAGAGAACTCGTTTGTAACATCCACTGCTTAGAGGTACGTTTAAAGACATTTTGTTAGGAACTGACCAATGCATGTAGGAGTTGGAAGCTAAGTAGCATTTTTATTCCCCTTCTATCACTATGCACATATATATACACATATATACATAATACTGAAGTCTGAAGTTTAGTATAATTTAATTGAAAAATGGTGAAAGATTATACAATACACATATATCTCAGAGATATTGTGGAGTTGATTCCAGACGCTGGAATAAAGCAAAGACCACAGTATCCTAGTGAATGTAAAAGCTATGTTTACATTTTTCTGTGGTCTAGTAAATGTGCAATAACCTCCCCAAACTGAAATCTACTGCCATTGAGTCAAATCCATCTCAGAGAGACCATACAGAACAGGGTAGAATTGCGACATGGGCGGCCACATCTTTCTCTATCAGAGTATCTTCTGGATTTGAGCCTTTCATAACAGTCCGACACTAAATCTCCCGTGCCTCCTGGATCCTTACTGTGCAATAGCATAATGAGAAAGCTTGAAATTGAAAACTGCAGAGCTCTTGCTGGTTTTGAACTGCCAACCACTCAGATCACAGCCCAACACATAACCACTATGGTGGGAGAGGAAGGGGAACCGATTACAATGATCTACATATAACCCCCTCCCTGGGGAACGAACAACAGAAAAGTGAGTGAAGGGAGACATCAGACTGTAAGACATGACAAAATAATAATAATTTATAAATTATCAAGGGCTCATGAGGGAGGGGAAGTGGGGAGGAAAGGGGGGAAAAGAGGAGCTGATACCAAGAACTCAAGTAGAAAGCAAATGTTTTCAGAATGATGATGGCAACAAATGTATAAATGTGCCTGACAGCATGGATGTACGTATGGATTGTGATAAGAGTTGTATGAGCTCCCAATAAAATGATTTTAAGAAAAGGAAAAAAAAGAAAAAGTTTGAAATAGTAGACTTACCAAAAAAGTGAGCATTTGCTCTGGAAGAAGAGTATCGCAAACTTAAGTTAAACTAGAAAAAGAAAAAGATTGTATCTGTGAAATGCAATAAAGGGAAGTGCAACAGATTGGGGTTTGCCAGTACTACATTGTTCTGTGTCTTTCGAGATCTTAGACCTTCATATGAAAGTCAAGTCCAAAGGCCTCACTGTGTCATCTAGCTGTTCAATAGAAACCACGACTGATGCTTTTAATGCTCCAAATTCATCAGTTTCTATGCCCTGTCTTTTTCCTCAGGGTGCAAATGCTCTGGTCACATACACTATCATCAGTGGAGCTGATGATAGTTTTCGTATTGACCCTGAATCTGGAGATCTGATTGCAACCAAAAGGTTGGACAGGGAACGTCGTTCCAAATATTCGCTGTTGGTTCGTGCCGATGATGGTCTGCAGTCATCGGACATGAGGATTAATATCACCGTCAGTGATGTGAATGACCACACACCTAAGTTCTCCAGGCCTGTGTATTCCTTTGACGTCCCAGAAGACACAACCCCTGGTAGGTCTGTTTTTTTTCCTTATGTGCATCTTATAAGAACTACCACTGGCTATACTTAGGAACTCTGTTTTGGTTAGTCTCAAATAATGACAAGTTTTGACCTCATGCTGCTGGTTGTGAAAACATGTACTAGATTTTGAACCTTTTAATTAGCTACCTTTAGTATAATCCCTATGCAAATCACAGGCATTTTGAGAGGAGATGAGGTTAACCATTCCTCTGATAACTAATCTCGGCCATTTCTGTTTGGGAAAGTACTTGTGATATGAGCTGGTAATTTGTTCTAATAACAGTTTCCATACCAGTTTCCACTTTAAAAAATGTACATTATGTGATTAGATTGCTCTTTAGAAGGACACAGAAAATACATGAAAATTTGTGAAGTACTGTGAATACACATTTATTCACATATGGCTCAGGGCAAGTTGATTCCTTTATTCAGTTTCAATTATTTCTGTAAAAGGAAAAAATCTGATGCTAAATAAAAGCTAATTTGCAAAATATATTCAATTTTGCTGATGGGGCTGAGTGATTTACAGCTTCTAGAAAAATATTAGGGGAAAGTGTATTCTGAATTACACTCTCACCTCTTGAAACAGCCCTTCCCTTTGGATATCCCTGAACATTCCATATCCATGTCTTTGTTCCCTTACTTGAAATTCTTCCTTCAAATCGAAAGGAGATTTTGCATCATAAGGTTTCTGCTTGGTAACCTCTTTTGGCAAAAAAAAAGGTATAAAAAATGCACTAAATATTTATAGAGGATTACTTCTCATTGCAGTTCATTGGATTGATTTCAGTTTAACTTCTTACTGCAGTATTTCACTTCCTACTCAAAAAGAGTCGTTTGTACAAATCCCTGTAGCATTATTTATTGTCTTAATTATAGCAATGAACATGTGAGCTGTATCCTGAAGCGTGGTATCCCAGGGCACAAATGTATCTTATCATTTGGAAGCCACAATGCCTGCCACTAGCAACAGAATTCAATCTGCATGGTCCCGGGATTCCTCAAGAAATTGAAAAAGCCTAATGCTGATCAGACAACTCATGTCAGATACAGGATGAAGCTCTGTTCCCGAGGACAGTTCATTTACACAGTAGCATTTGACCCTCTAGGTAGCTGATATATTGCATGCTTATAACGGTATTAACATAACTGTGAATAGAAAACACAGGGATACTATCTTCATTATATAGTCATATATAAAGTAAGGTCTCTACTTTAAATATTTTAATATAGAAATAATACTTCTGTATGGTTTTTGTAATCCCTTCATCCAATATCGGCAAGCTATTGACCTGTTCTTTTTGACAGGCTCTTTGGTAGCAGCGATTTTAGCTACTGATGATGACTCGGGGGTCAATGGAGAAATCACCTATATTGTCAATGAAGATGATGAAGATGGGATATTTTTCCTGAATCCAGTTACTGGAGTCTTCAATCTGACTCGAGCATTAGATTATGAAGCCCAACAATACTACATCCTCACAGTCCGTGCTGAAGACGGTGGGGGACAATTTACAACCATCAGGGTTTATTTCAATATTCTTGATGCAAATGATAACCCACCTATATTCAGCTTGAATTCATATAGCACATCATTAATGGAGAATCTACCTCTGGGATCTACTGTTCTTGTTTTTAATGTTACTGATGCAGATGATGGTATGTACTCTATTTAATTTACCAAAAGCCTAGAACAATTTGTTTGAATTGTGAATATATGTCCATAATTGCTTTTTGCATTTTGTGAATTCGGGTCAAAAACTGAGGGAAATATGTGTATTTTAAACTATAGATTTTTTAATAATTGCTTTTTAAAAATTTTACCTTTCCTTTTTCTCTGAATTTTGTGGCAGTATTGCAGTTTTTAATAATGTTGAAACCAAACAACCGTTTTTCAGTCTTTTTTTCCATAGTAAATAAAATACTTACATTTACATATTTTAATTTTTAAAGGGGATTATAATTTAGAAAGAAAAGATAATATCACACCTTAAAGAAAAATACTTTAGTACTCATAACTGCATATCATATTGCAGACTGACAACTGCTAATAATACTCCAGTGGTGGTAGTGGGTAAGAGTTGGACTGCTAACCACAAAGTCAGAAGTTCAAACCCTTCAGGTGCCTGAGGAAAAAAGATGAGCTTATCTGCTCCTATAAAGATTTACAACCTGAGAAATCCTACGTAGGCTCACAATAAGTTGAAATAATCTTGATAGCAATGGAAATGCTATTTCATTATTTCGTTCAAAGGGTATTTTCAGTCACCAGTGTATACAACAAAGTTAGCATGTTTGAGTTATATCTATATATATTTAATTTATATTTATTATAGAAGCATCTGGAAATTTAATTTTACAAGCTTGTTTCTCCGACCTTTGTTCTAAGACCTATTTTATGAACACACATCTATGCACATCTCTTTGTAAATAATGTATTGAATGCAACATTATCCAAATTGTCATTCCCTTATTTGAATTGTTTAGAAATCTGTGCCTTGTCTCTTTTCCACTGCATGCAGCAACATAGCCTTCCAGTGGAAAACCAGGACAGCCCTTAGATGAGGACATGGGCCTATTGCCAGAGGATGTGTCCAGTGACCCTGGCATGGCAACATTAATTTAGAATTTCCTGGTTCTTCCTGATTTGGATGATTTATGCAATCTCAGAATTCCATTCTATCTATACTTAGTGTCCTTTGAGGAGTGTCTAGAAATAACAGAAAGGCAATAGAGATGAAAAAATCCAGTATATTTTAATAGGCTTAAATCACAACTTTGAAAATGATTTCTTTAGAGTGGGAATAAAGGCATATAGAAATAGTCCTCTTTTATTCAAACATAATTAATATTGGATGCATGATATGGTTTCAACACAGGTCCAAATATTATTATTATATGGTTTCAATATGAGTACTACTATCCTAATATTATTAACAAAAATATTACTTTTAAAAGTGTTGTTATTGACTCTGATCCTTTATATGCAGAGTAGAGTTACTATATGGGATGTTGAAGGATGTAGCATTTTGGAAGCAGATGACCAGCTCTTGTGCCCAAGGAGTAATAACAGTGACAACCAACACTTGTTTGTTTAGTAATTAGTTTGTACCAACTCTGACCTAGGAACATTGCACTATCTACTCTTTATAATCTCCCAACTACCTGAGGATTGTCTCCAATGCACTTTTTAATGCACAGTTGATCTTAACCTCTATTTCATAAGTTGACTTATCTAGTATCATTAACTTTCATTAGTTTAGCTACTCCTGCGATATGATTATTCTCACTAACATTCCTATCATCTTATTTGTACCAATGACTTGTGCCCAACTTTTCTGTAATGAAATATCCTTGATACTTTTTTTGTTACTTGTTAATCATGTGTTTGAGATGACCATTGAATGGTCATTTAGAATGGTTAGCCTAAAGTGTAGGAGAACTCTCTCTCTCTCTCTCTCTCTCTCTCTCTCTCTCTCTCTCTCTCTCTCTATATATATATATATATATATATATATATATATATATATATATATATATATATATATATATATATATATACATACATACACTTTTATTGTGAACAACCAGCTGGAATTCTTCACGTTCATATATGTAGCTATATTAACTATTGACTCAAATATTTTTTTCTTAGAGCGTTTTCCTTTAGTTAGACTTAAGTTTCAAGCTACATTTTACCATTGTTTTAGTTTTGAATACCTCTATCAGTGTAATTTCCTGTACCTTGACCTAAAATATAGGACACAGTTCCTATTCTTTCTGAATTTCAAGGATAATGATAAGAATGTACAGGACTAACTTTATTTGATAAAAACTGGTAACTCAATTACACTCAATAGTCTCTAAGAAGTGAATTTCTAAATACTTTTAAAATTATCAATTTAATCTTAATTTTTCAATGAAAGGTTTCTCATGAGGGAATATTGTCATCTACTTGTGGGAAGAAATGTTATATGAAAATACATTTAGCATTTTACATGTATTTTTGTGTTTAAACTTTAAATGATCAGATAACTTGATTATAATATAGGAAGAAAGCAATATTTTAAGTTTCACGAGAAAATATTTGAAGTATTCATCTCAAACTCCCACAAATACAGTTAAACCTTGCTGCCAATTTGCCCATCTTGAAAGGGTTCTTATTTGATAATTATTTTGCTATTTTCTAGGAATAAATTCATATATTCTTCACACTCTTAGGAATCATGAGAGTGCTTTTATAATTAGCAATAAAATTAATGCTGACAAGATTTATGGGTTTCATATTCCCGTGATCCGATGACTTGTTACAATGGTTTTGAAAACGATGAATGCTTCTGAAACCAGTACATGTGCTACAGCTAGATGAGTAGCTAACACACAGGAGTTCTTTGGAGAGATCACTAGATTATATTTATGGACTAGGAGTCAATGTGTATAATTCATAATGGAACTATTCATCTAATTGTATGTACATATTTTATGTGTTATATTCTTACAATAACTTTTTCACAGGGCTGGATTTGAAAACACACACACATAAAATAAAACTGTTAGCAAGAATCATGTCACTCGATCAGTTTCAGAACATTGGCAGAAAGTCAGCAATATGAATCATTTTAAGTTTAAAGATCTATTAGGCTACAATAAAAAATCCATTGCCATCAAGTAGCTTCATACTCACAGCAGCCCAATAGAACAAGTAGAATTTCCCCATTGGATTTCAAGGTTGTAAATCTTCTTGGGAATACGACCCTATCTTTCTCCAACACAACAGTGGGCGGGTCAAAACTACCAGCCAGCTGGTGAGTAGCTTAGAGATTCATCACTGTGCCATGGGGGCTTTTTCCAAAGAGCGAGCCCAACGCACTGCCATTGAGTCAACGCTGACTTCTTAGTAGGCTATATTAAGCCCGTTAAATTCAAGTTTAATTAGTAGGCTATATTAAGCCCATGAAATTCAAGTTTAAATTCAACACATAATAGATGTCCTATGAATTCAAAATAATACATTTACTGTTTCATGGCTTAGATACTCAAGGCAAAAGGAGGGATAGAAAATAAGTCTGAGCTCCATATTTGTTCAGTCTGATACAAATGTCCAGGCAGAATTTCAATAGGCCAATGTGCATTTTCTGGATGGAGAGCATAAGCTCTATCTAAGTCAGCCGGGAGTCCTGTTACCAATGGAAAGTCCTTTCCTTACAGTTCCATCAATGAACATTGTCCCTGTGGCCCATCATTCTAGTAATTATGTTTCACTTCCTGAGATGAGAGCTATTTTTATTATTGCAGAATTTTATGCAGTGTGTTTATGCTTATTTTCCCAAAGATAATAATAGTTATTTTCAGTTCCTTTTAATGTCATTTCCTACGGTCTTGTATTTGTTGCTATGGGTTTGCATATAGAAACATTTCTTTTTCTGTTATTTTTGTTTAAATGAAATATTGATTACTTTCCCACCCACACCATGGCTGTTTTGCTGTTTACAACAGGACTATAAAATCTTGGTATCAGGTTCTTTTTTTGCCTTTGAAATTTAACTGTTTACTCAAGAAAGTAACATAAAGGATGAACTAAGTGTGTTCAGATCACTGATTTAATTGCTCACATTCCAATTGATTTATGGAAACAACTATGTTCTATTTTTTCATTATTTCTAATGTCCCTTGACCCAAAGCATGAAAGATTTTGTGTACTTTTACAGCATGGAATTGGCATTGATTTTATTCATATGCTTCATAACTTTGTTTCTCAATAATAATCTTGTATGAATTTTGGCTTCCAAAGAATATGGATTCAATATTTACTGATGGAGTTTGTCATAAAAAATGCAGACAATTCCTTTAGAATATAATTTTATTGCACACAAACACACACATATGCACATTTTTTACTTGGACCAGTTAGTGGAAATTTCTACTCCAGCAAGCCTGTAGAATCTTAAGACAAAGAATAGAAGTAGACTGTTGACCTTTTTCTATTTAGATCTCAAAATTATTTCTCTTCTGCCACTGACTTGCTTTTTGACACCCATTAGCTTTATTTATGCACATTTTTCCTGAACTCTCAACACTTATCATGCTGTATCCTATAACGTATTTGTAGTCTTAAAGAAACTATGCAGGTAACCTTCACAAAAAGACCCTACCTTTCCAAAAGGTTTATCTGAGAACTTTTTGCCAATAAGTCACTATCTGAAAGTTAACCTCATAAATATGTTACTCTTTATTAGGACATAACCATAGCACAGTATATACTGGGCATCAAGTTACAGAAAAGAGCAGTATTAGCATTTTAGTAGGAATAGGCTGAATCTGATAGGAAAGACATTACCAAGCCCTTTGAGTAACCATCTCTTTTCAAAGAACTTGAACAAGAGAAAACAAATCCAGTTTTTAGTCATAGAATTCTGTGAAAGAATATTTTTCAAAGGTGAAACAAAAAAATTGTGACTGGATTGTTATGAAAATATTTTTGGCAAAAAATGGGTGTTAGAACCAGTTAGTGGAATTCAGGAATTCTATAGTTAAAATGGTAACTATATGGAAAATAAGTAATAACCTATTAGCAATTCACTTTAGTTAACAGATTTTAAATACTGGTAGTTATAAAAATTTTTACTAAAGAATGATTATCTGGATGAATGATTCCTTAGCATAACATTCTATTGTAGGCTATTATTTCTAAATTTAGAATACAGCTAATACAAATCTTTATAATAAAACATTAGAATGTACATGAAGAAAGCACCATTGTAAAGCAATGAAAATTAGTGCTTGAAAAGACATTGATTTATTCTCTACAACATCTATGTCATAAGAAACTAATTTCTGAATAATTATTTAAGTTAAATATTTGAAAATTAAAGATGACATGTTTCTAGGAAAAACACAACTATAATAACATGGTATATTAATAGCATGAGCATTTATCTGTAGAACCTTATAATATTTGCTGCTAACATTTCTTTCAAATAATATATTAAAGCATCATGTGTATATATATTTATACACATACACATACATATTAGGTGACATTATAAAGTGCGTGGAAAATGTAGTTATAAGACAATAGAATTTTTCAGAAAAATTTTGAGGCCCCGCATGTGTTTGTATAACAGTGTGTATATATATGTGTGTGTGTGTATATATACATATATATACATACACATACACACACACTGTTTTACATATAGTAAAATCTGAGAGAAATATTTTCTCATAGGTCATTCCTTGACCAGATGCTTAACAAGAATTTAAGAATATTTATTGTTCCTGACAAGAAACATAAAAGTAAACTGAGAGCATCCATGACTAATGCCATACATCAGAAAATTTTATTACCCTTCTCTGAAAATTTGGTGTCAACCTCAATAAATTATTGAAGTTATAAATACTTGACTAATGGCTTAGAATGTGGCATATTTAATGTTGGACCCTCAGGAATTATGGAGTAGAAATAAGGAAATGGACAGAAAATACCCTCCTTTTAGAATATTTTTCTCCTTTTTAGTTATTTTTGTTTGTTTTTGGTTTAACATTTCAACATAGGCAATAGGAAGTAGTAATTGTATCATTGGTTCACCAGATTGTAGACATACTTTCTGATCAAAAGTTAACAGGAAACAGCTGTGTGTGATCTATTGAACAATCAAAGAGAAGTTTATTCCAACTCATATTGGCCCTTCACACACAACACACACACAAAGCCAACCTACAAACAAACAAAAAACCACCTACAGCTTAGCTCTTAGCTATACATCTGGCGTATTGATTGGGGGCATCATATCTGAAGCATGCAAGATTATATGGAGGGATATTTGTTTCAATCTAATGTACAAACGGCCCACATTTCAGAAAATGACTTTTCCCCCTACTTTAATTGCAGGTGTCAACTCCCAATTGGCTTATAGCATTGCTTCAGGTGATAGCTTTGGACAATTTACAGTGGACAAGAATGGAGTACTGAAAGTTTTAAAAGCTTTGGATCGGGAAAGTCAGTCCTTCTACAACCTGGTGGTTCAGGTGCATGACCTACCACAACCTCCAGCCTCCAGATACACAAGCACGGTTCAAGTCTCCATTATTTTATTGGATGTGAATGATAATCCACCATCATTCCTTTCCCCCAAATTGACATACATTCCAGAAAACACTCCAATTGATACTGTTGTTTTCAAAGCTCAAGCAACAGACCCAGACAGCGGTCCAAACAGTTATATTGAGTACACATTGCTAAATCCTTTGGGAAACAAGTTTAGCATTGGGACCATTGATGGTGAAGTGAGGCTCACTGGAGAATTGGATAGAGAAGAGGTGTCTAATTATACCCTAACAGTGGTGGCTACAGACAAAGGTCAACCATCTCTCTCTTCATCTACAGAGGTTGTAGTTATGGTGCTAGATATCAATGACAACAACCCCATTTTTGCACAGACTCTATATAAAGTGGAGATTAATGAAAACACTCTTACTGGAACAGATATAATACAAGTATATGCAGCAGATGGGGATGAAGGTACAAATGGACAGGTCCGCTATGGCATTGTTGATGGAAATGCCAATCAAGAATTTCGGATTGATTCTGTCACAGGTGCCATCACTGTGGTGAAGCCTTTGGATAGAGAGAAGACCCCCACTTACTTTTTATCTGTTCAGGCAACAGACCGGGGCAGTACCCCAAGAACTGATACCTCTACTGTCAACATTGTCCTATTGGATATTAATGATTTTGTTCCAATATTTGAGCTCTCTCCATATTCTGTGAATATCCCGGAGAATTTAAGAACACTGCCTAGTGCAATTCTTCAGGTCAGTATATTTAAACAAATCTTCTTTCACTAAGAGTCTTCCGCTGTGTTCATATTCCTTCCACCTTGTTCTTCATGGTCAACTATAATTGCTCAATTTCAGATATAACAAATCTTGTGTGTGTGGGGGGGGAAAGGCCTGTAAGAATGATGCCCACAAATTTAAGGTTTCCCATAGCTTAAAATATTGCATCTTAGTCTTAGATGTTTAGTCATGCAGATATTTACATATTTTTCAATTTCAGCCTTTGCATTACACTAAATATATGATTTTTCATCAATTTCCTCATGTACAATTTAAAATTTTAATAGCAATAATTGCACATAATAACAAAAATAAGAATTTTGAAAAATTAGCTGCAAAAGCTATTTTCCTTCATCAACAAGTCTTATGGGCTAGACAAAACTATTATTAATTTTTGTGAAGTCTTCGAAAAACACTATGCAAATATATACCCACATTTTTACAGATATAGACGTATGCAATAGATGCTATTCTGCATAATTTTAACCTGAAAACATCAAAATATTTCGTTGAAATATTTCCATCAAGACACATAACTTTGCCTCCTTTTATTTCAAGGGCTAAACAGTGTATCAACATTGTTCTGACATATGACAGTTGTACTTACATGCATTATTCTCTTCAATAGGTTTTGGCAAGAGATGATGACCAAGGCTCCAACAGCAGACTCTCCTATGTTCTATTGGGTGGTAATGAAGACAATTCCTTTATCCTCTCAGCCGGTGGGGAACTCAAAGTAACACAGAGTCTAGATCGGGAAAAGAAGGAGCATTTTATTTTGACCGTCACAGCTACAGATTCAGGTAAAGCAGTTGTAACCTTAATTGTGAATAGTGTGTGTAATATGAGAAACTGAAAAATTTTGTGCTCATGATTAAATAACCATTCGTTGATATCTCCTACTACTTGGAACTTTCTACTATATCTCTATAATTTATAATACTATGTATATAACTTTATAAAATGCATATGTTTGTGGTAATGACGTAAGCACATCAAAGGCAAGCTCTATTCCTGCGAGGAAGCCCTTGCACTGTAAGCTGTCTGAAAGATCAGGGAAATGATACTGTACCACTTGAGCTAGGATACATGTTAGTTTTGAAAACATCCAGAATGGTTAGAGATAAGTTTAGGTTTTTCTAAAATTGCAACAGCAACAACAACAAAAATTAAATATTTAATGAAGCCTGATAGAACTAGAAGACTATAGTTGTCAATTACAATTTTTTCATTAAGTAACTTCTGCGCTGGACTACAAGAGAAATAATGAACAGCACAATCATTACCTTTCAGAGTTGATTGGAAATAGTCATTACATGAAAATATACCAGAAATATCATAAAATATCATTTATTGAAATCTGTTGATGTTGCCATTTAATATATGTATATATATAATCATTTTATTGGGGTTCATACAACCCTTATCACAATCTATACATACATCTATTGTGTCAAGCACATTGGTATATTTGTTGCCATCATCATTCTCGAAACATTTGCTTTCTACTTGATCCCTTGGTATCAGGTCATTTTTGCCCTCCCTCCTCTCTCTTCCCTCCCTCATGTACCCTTGATGATTTATAAATTATTATTGTTTTGCCATATCTTACACTATCCAACATCTCACCCACTTTTCTGTTGTCCGTCCCCCAGAGAGGAGGTTATATGTAGATCCTTGTAATCGATTCCCCCTTTCCACCCTACCCTCCCTCCACTCTCCTGGTATCGCTACTCTCACCACTGGGCCTGAAGGGATCATCTGTACTGGATTCCATTTCCTATCTGTACCCATGTACATCCTCTGGTCTAACCAGATTTGTAAGGTAGAATTGGGATCATGATAATGGGGGGAAGGAAGCATTTAAGAACTAGAGGGGAAAAAAAAGAACTAGAGGAAAGTTGTATGTTTCATCTTGCTGCACTGCACCCTGCCTGACTCATCTCCTCCCCATGACCCTTCTGTAAAGGGATGTAAAGTTTCCCACAGGTGGGCTTTGGGTCCCTAATCTGCACTCTCTCTCATTTACAATGATTTTATTTTTTGTTCCTTGATGCCTCATCCCTGATCTCTTTGACACCTTGTGATCACACAGGCTGGTGTGCTTCTTCCATTTGGGCTTTGTTGCTTCTGAGCTAGATGGCCGCTTGTTTACCTTCAAGCCTTTAAGACCCCAGATGCTATGTCTTTGGATAGCTGGGCACCATCAGCTTTCTCTACGATGTTTGCTTATGCACCCATTTGTCTTCAGTGGTCATATCGGGAAGGTGAACACACAATGTTATGATTTTTTGTTCTTTGATGCCTGATACCTGATTCCTTCGACACCTCATGATCACACAGGCTGGTGTGCTTCTTCCATGTGGGCTTTGTTGCTTCTGAGCTAGATCTCTAGTTGTTTACCTTCAAGCCTTTAAGTCTCAAGATGCTATATCTTTTGATAGCCGAGCACCATCAGCTTTCTTCACCACATTTTCCCATGCACCTATCTGCCTTCAGTGATCATATTGGCAAGGTGAGCATACACTGATATGATTTTTTAAATACTTACTATTCATAAATGCTGAATGCTTCTAACTCAAATTTGAAATGATGAAAATTTTACTAAAGAAATATTAGGAACTGATTACAGTGATAATTGTTTAAATACATTTTCATAAATGATTAATGAAAAATAAGTAATTTAGTTTTTGAAAGATTTATAATTGTAAGACTCATATTGTGTTCATTTGTAGAAGTGAATGTCACAACTCAGCTTGTGTTATAAAACCTAAAAACATTAACAATTTTGGTAAAATTAAAAGACATGTTTGTTGAAATTCTTAGATCAAGGTAGTTTTGCTGAACTATGGAAGGACTGAAGAAAACAACAATTAGTGGGCTTCAAAAAGTTCACAAAAATTGAATTAAAAGATAAAAATCACAATATAAACTTCATTTCTCAAAATAACTCCATCAAGATTGAGACATGTCTGTAAGTGATGATACCAGCAATTTATCGCTCTCCAAATAATTGAGTGTTCTTAGAATTTAACTATGTCACAACAGTGGGTTTTTTTGTACTGTTTAATGAGGAAAAATGAACCCAAGTCACCCTCCCTGCTCTCAAGTCAATGCTGACCCATAGCAACCCTATATGATAATGAAGAACTGCCGGTATGAGTTTCCAAGACTGTAACTCTTTATGGAAGTATAAAGCTCTGTCTTTCTCCTAAAGAGTGACTGGTGGCTTCAAAGTGCTGGCCTTGCTATTTGCATACATACTCCAAGAAAACTAGGTGTCCTTTAAAAAATTTTTTTTCAGATTAGGAAACAAAAAGATATCAGTGGTAGGTTTATTGTTCCAATCTGGCCAATAGGAACACATGGGATTAATCAAGTCACAGCTTGATTGGAGGGCAAAGAGATAAATGACCCTGCAAGGCCTATCCCCGCTCTCTTACTCTGTGGTGATTGGAGGATGCTGGAATGTGTTGCTGCTTTAGGTAGTTCTCTGCCTCAATTTATAAGCTACACTACCTCTGGGCATAGCCCACCCCTAGATTATGTTGCTAGAGCTTGAGGCTCCTTCAAGATCAGCTTCCCCATGCTACTGGTGTGTACATCTCTTGAGCTTGAGGTTGTGGATCTTGCAGCCTTTTATTAGTTACATTGTACCACCCAGACCTGCTTCATTAAGCTCCTGAGTGACTAAATGTTGGTGACCCACCCTATTGTTTTCTGCTTGTGGGCAGACTGCTTGCCTTGCCCATGGGAGGACTCTACTGTCTGCTTCCTTGACCTTAGACCCAACAGCTCATGTGAGTTGATGGACGTCCAGTATATCAATGTTGCACAGAAATGAATTGAAATGAACCCTCTGCACTGCTGTACTAATTAGCTGTTTACATTCATTCTTGATGCTTAAATCCATCTATCTATCTATCTATCTATCTATCTATCTATCTATCTATCTATCTATCTATCTGTCATCTATGTGTCTATAATCACGTGTGTCCTGGTTTGGCATCTCTAGAGAACCCCGCATAACACAATATCAGAAGGGGGGAATCAAGAAGGTAAACTGCAGGCTTCGTGATTAGGCACTAGGTTCTCACCATTGTGATGTGGCTCCTTCTGACTCTCACAAACTAGTCCTTGTTAATGAAAGGAGTGAGCATTTTTGTAGGGGAGGTCTCTCTGGTGAGGTTTCCACTGAAAATGCCTAGCTAAAGTTTTGACTAAACTTTCTCAAAACACTCTTCTAATGTTGTTGTTCTTATTAGGTGCCATTGAGTCAGCTCTGGCCCAGAGTGACCTTATGTATAGCAGAATGTAAACACTACATGGTCTTGTGCCATCCTCGTAATTGTCCCTCTGCCTGAGCCCATTGTTGTAGTCACTGTGTCAATCCATCTAATTCAGGGCATTCCTCCTTTTCTCTGACTCTCTACTTTACCAAACATGATGCCCTTCTCCAGGGACCCATCTCTCTTGAAGTATACCCAAAGCATGTAAGTGTTGCCATCCTTTCCCCTTGGGAGCTTCCTGCCCTTAACTTCTTGCAACCCAGATTGGTTGGACTTTTAGTTCTCCTTGGAGCATTCGATATCATTCTCTAGCAGCACAATTAAAATGCATCAATTCTACAGCCTTTCTCATTCACTGTCTATTGTTCACTTGCATATGATGCAATGGAGAACACCATACGGTGGGCCAGGTGCACCTTAGTCCTCAAAGTAATATCCTTGTTCCTCAGTATAGAGGTCTTGTGCAGCATCTTTACCTAATGCAAAGTCTTTTGATATCTTCAGTGCTGCCTCTGTGAGCATTGACTGTGGATCTAAGAAAGACAAAATCTGTGATAACTCCAACTTTTTTCCATTTATCACGATGTTACTTATTGTTCCCGATGGATGATTTTGGTCTTCCTTACATCAAGTTGTAATCCATACTGGAGGCTATAATCCTTGATCTACATCAATAAGTGCTTCAATTTCTCTTCACTTTCAGCAAGCACGGGTTGTTAATAATCTTCATATTTCAGGTTGTTAATAAGTCTTCCTCTAATCCGGATGTCACATTCTTCTTCATATAATCCTGCTGAATTTATGACTTGCTCAGCATACAGATTGAACAAGATGGTGAGAGGATACAACCCTGATGCACACTTTTCTGATTTTAAACCATGAAGTATTCCTTTGTTCTGTTCCTACAACTGCCTCTTGATCCAAGTTCCAAATGAGTGCAATGAAGTTTTCTGGAATTCCCATTCTTCTCAAGGCTATCTGCACTGTCGACTCTCCTATTCAGCAAATGGTATTCTTTACAGGAGCCCTAGTGGTATAATGGTTGCACATTGAGCTGATAAATTAAAAGGTCAGCCTTTTGAAGCCACCAGTCACTCCACTGAAGGATGACAGAACTTCTTATTACACCCAGAAAGACTTACAGTCTCAGAAACTCAAAAGGGCAGTTCTATCCTGTCCTATATGGTCACTAAGAATCAGCATTGGCCCGATGACAGTGAGTTCTTTATTATAATTCTTTGACCCTTCAGAAAGTAAATAAGCAAAATGCCTTGACATGACCTCTGCTCTTATTGGTCTGCTTTATCTTTGACTGAACCGCTTCTGTCCAACCCTTGGGAGGGATTCATTTTATTGTGTTTTGACTTCAGGGTCATCCTGGTTAAGCTATGTTTCATTCTCGATTACAATTTTTCCAAGAATTGATTTAGCACCTTGATCTTACTTGTTTAAAATTTCCATCAAAATTTTTTATCACTAGCTGATCTGGGTACTATAGTTTTAGACCTTACTGAATGGATAGTTTGCTCAACTTTAATTTTGAGTCAGAACTTTGCAAGTTGAATCAATTGACATGTCTATGGTATTGCCTATTGTTTCGGATGTTAATTATCAATCCTCTTAAATGAGGGACCACAGGATTGTTTCCCAGCTAACTGATGTGGATGATTTATTGCTATGATAATTCACTGATTTCTTGAGGATTTGTCCCCCAAAGTATTTAATAAAGTTAGAATGAGTGATTTTACCACTTTTCATCCAAGCTTCACCATACATTTGATATTTGCTCTTGCTCTCATTTTAGCAGAATTCATGTTGCTGTCAAAGGGGTTCTTTTTAAACGGTTGTCTTTTCCTTCTTAGTGTCTCAAACTAGGGATTTTATAGACATGTTATAATAAGTTAGTACAAAAATGAAATCTATGCATTTTTTTCATGAAACATTTTCACGAATGTTTTGACTCCTTGTATACTTGTATATGACAGTACTTCCAAAAAGTTCGTGGAAAAATAGAATTGAAAGATAACAGAATTTTCCCATGAATCATAAAAAAAAGCCCTTCCATATGCCATATACGTAAAGCACAGCCAGCAAAAGAGTTAGCATTTTATACTTGTCAGCTGTTTCATGAGATAAAAGTGTAGCAGCCTGCTTTCATGAAGCCTACAGCTTTGGATAGGTTCCCCAGAGACACTAATCTTTGGAAAAGTGGTAAAGTAGAAGGGCAACAAAGCAGAGGAAAACTGTCACTAAGATGGTTTAAACTGCAACAATAAGATCAAGCATGACAATTTTGAGGATGCTGCAGGAGTTAACAGTGTTTAATCCTGTTGCACATACAGTCACTACAATGGACTCAAGGCAACTACAAAACACAACTTTGGAAACACGATGAATGGGGGTTTTCTATGTAACTTTGAATCAGAATTTACTTGACAACAATGAGTTCAAGTTTTTGATTTAAATTTATATATAAACTTTATATCTATTAAGCTTTATACATGTTCACATTTATAAAAATATATGTATAGATATATGTCAATATAGATTTCTTGTTACTTATAGAGATAAAATTTGTGAGCTTTAAATGGGCTTTTTGTAAATTGTGAAATTTTTTTATTAATATATTAGTATTTTTAGTTATATATGATTAATTTTAGAGTATATAGCAACATTTTTCATGGTATCATTTTGCATGAAAGAAGAGGAAGCTTTGTATTATGGGTTAAAATATGTAAATGTATTTACAAAATAGTGCCACTGATTATTGTTTTATATATATATATATATATATATATATATATATTTGTCTTTTCTTTTTGAGATGTTATTTGAGTCTATTCCTTTGTGAAGGAAACAATGTTCCCAGTATATTTTAGAATACGCAAGTATAGTAATATTACATTATATGCAAACTGTTATCAATCCTGAGCTAATCTGAATAGAATTGAGTGCATTAATCTCATAAAGTCAAGTTATTCTGGAATATATTTTATTAGTTAGGTAATTAGTATTGCCCTTTAATTGTAACACAGCACTAAAGCTAAGCATTCTTATGTAGAAACATATCATCATTACTTTGTTTCCCAATCCAATCAAATATTTCAAAAGTTATTTGGAGAAAGAAAATGAAACTGAGTAAAATTGGGTAGAGATTTGGAACCAAGATCTTATGAATAGCTAAATCTTGATCAGCTTCACATTCCTCTTCCATTTTAGAAGAAATGTGTGGTAAAGTCATTTACAAACCTACATGTGAACTCTCTGTGGAAATAAAATGGAGAAAACAGTACCAGGAATCTAGAAATTCCAATCACTGGAAAACTCTCTTGAGAAATGATGTGTCATTATGTGGGTTGTAATATGATTTTGAGTCAGTGGCCCCATATGGGGTGCCCAATCATGCACAGGCCACAAAAAATGCTCATCAAGGAGCTGTGATTTGGAACATTCAGAGTTGCAAAACAAGGGGGGAGAAGGGGTGTCAAGAACAGGAAACAATGTGAGCATATGCTCCTTCGTCATCCAAATCATCCTGAGAATTTGACATTTGTATTGTGTGCTTATGGAACGAATGGGAAATGTTGTGAAAGGAAAGGGGTTGTTTTTCTTTTTCTCATTCCTTTTAAAATAGTGTTATTGGCACATATGAAATCATTTCAAAAAGAATTTTACAACCATTGCTACCATAAATCTTAGAACATTTTCTTCTTTTTTGTACTTATAGTTTTAATTCCCCATTTCTCCCAATCATCCCCCCCATCTCTAAAAAACCATTAGTTTAATCACACTCTTTATGGATTTAACTCTTCTGGATTTCATAATCAGAAAAACATTTATTTTTTTTAAACTAAAAACACACTGAACCATGATGCTTCAGGGGACAGCACTGGAGACACAGTGTGGGAATAGTGCACGGTCTGGCCCTATACACACTCAGGCAAGGTACTGAGGGCATGCAGCAGGGCAGAAGGGGGAGCAGAGTGATGAAAAACCTGGGGAATACCAGAAATGACTTGGGAGACAGAGTGTGGCACCCCATCAGACTTGACTGGAAAACACTTGTAAAGGTCAACAAAGAGAATTTGAGCTACTTATGGGCTTTTCCATTTTTGTTAGTGGCTTTCTTTTTGTTATTGTTAATTGGTTCTTGCTTTCTGCTGTTGTTGTTATTGTTTTGTTGTTTTTACTTCCTTTGTTGTTTTGTTTGACTTTGCCTTATTTTTGCACTTATTACTGTATCCACATGTCTATCTAGATAAGATAACTGGGATAAACAATTTGGGTAAGAAAAGAACAGAACCCAATGGTTCAGGGGGATACAGGTGAAGGGGAAATGGAAGAAAAGAAGGTGTGGGGACCAAGTTAGGGACAGGGTAACAACAAGTGAACTAAAATCAGTGGAAGAAGGTCATTGGATGTCCAGTGGGGCTCAATCAAGGGCAATGTAGCAGTGCGGAATTATTAAACCCAAATGAAGGCCGAACATGATGGTGGGACACGAGGGAAGTAAAAAGGAAATAAAGGAAAGAACCAGGAGGCAAAGTGCATTTATAGAAGCCTAAATACAAGCACGTACATTTGTTTTATTTATATATATATGTATATATATACATATGAATTAAGGTTAAAGATGGACTTTGGGCCTCAATTCAACTACTCCCTTAACACAAGAATACGTTGTTCTAACAATCCGTCATTCTGTGATGCTCACCTTTCCCACACGATCGCTGAACGCAAAATGGGTTCATTAGCAAATGTGTTGAAGATAGGTGATGGTGCCTGACTATTGAAAGATACAGCATCTGGGGTCTTAAAGGCTTGAAGATTAACAAGCATCCATCTAGCTGAGAAGCAACAAAGCCCACATGAAATAAGCACAGCAGACTGTGTAATAATGATATGTCAATGGGATCAGGTATCAGGCTTCTAAGACCCAGAATAAAACCATACCCAAGGTGAATGAAGCAGGGGTTGGGGGGGTGTGGTGGTGGGGGCTATGTAATGGAGACTCAATGCTCATCTGTAGACAATTGGACATCTCTTCACTGAGGGGTCATAGGAACGAGATGAGCCAGTCAGGGTGCACCGATGAAACACACAACTTTCCTCTAGCTCTGTGTGCTTTACTCCTACAACTATCATGACCTCAGTTCTACCTTTCAAACTGAATTAGACCAGAGCATGCACACTGCTAAAGATAAGAGCCCACAAACACAGGGAATCCAGGATAGATAAACCCCTCAGGGCCAACAAGGAGAGTACAGATACCAGGAGGATTAGGGGAGGATAGGGGGAAAAAGGGGAATTGATCACAAGGCTCAAGCAAGGTCCCCCTCCCAGGGGGACAAATAACAGAAAAGTGGGTGAGGGGTGATGGAGGACGATGTAAGACATGGAAAAAAATAATCTATAACTTATCAAGTGTTCATGAGGGAGAGCAGGCAGGGGGTGTGGAAGAAATGGGGAGCTGATATCAGGGGTTCAAGTGGGAAGAGAATGCTTTGAAAATGATTATGGCAGAATTTGTGCAAATGTGCTAGACCATTGGATAAATGTATGGATTGTGATGAGATGTAAGAGGCCCCAATAAAAGTTTTTTTTTTTTAACTAACAACAGTAACAAATCAAAATAGAGAAACATCTCAGTTGGAAAGAAATACTAAAAGTAGGAAATATTAAAACCTAGAATGACTTTAAAATGGGTCAAAAGGGGGATTAGATATTACATTTTTACCTAAGTATATCTCCCATAATTGCCTTTACAATGCTGTCTGATAACCAGGCTATTCCTGCCCCTCCAATATGATCAATGGGAATTCGTAGGAAGCTTAATCTATGTATGGATCCTGCACGTGTATCTTAAGTTTCCACTGTTGTCCTTAGTCCTTTGCAAATTAAGTGTTCATAATTTAAGCTCTGATACCATTCCCTCATTCAGATTTGGATTATATTATTTACAATCCTTGAATCGCACAGTCTGGTTTGCTTCTTCCAACTTAGTAAACTTAGCTGATTCCTCACATAGATGGCTGTTTGAAGACAACCTTTCAGACCTCAGATGTTATTCTTCATAGTAGCCAGGCAGCATAGTTTCTTCATCACAATTTGCTATAGCACTCATATCTTCAGTGAACACATCATAAGGGTGAGTATCAAGTGGGGTTATGTCATAAAAACAAATTGTTCTAGGTTGAACCTAGAATTAAGTAGGGGCCCCAAATCTATTCATATATCTGTGGTTTATATATGTCTCTCAATCACCTTAGAAACATCATTGTCATTTTATATTAGAGAACATTATCAATCACCTCCCTGGGGAATAAGGTAATTGTTTTGGTAATTTCATTAATTTAGCCAATGGTATAGAATTTAAAATACAGTTGAGAAAAGGAAATTAGACAATTATAGTCTGGCTATGAACCTCGATACATGCGTTATCAACTTGTATAGATTATACTCTTAAGTGACTAGCCACTAGTTACACAAACAATGGGGGTTGGTGATTAGGGAAAACTCATCTCAGAGAAGGCAACTCCATTTTAATTGGTAGAAAATGGTGAGGAGAAACTCCTCATTGGGGAAATACAGACACTTAACAACCTTTATATAGAACCTAAGGAAAGAACATGCCTGGTACTATGTTCCTAAGTGGACAATTTTGACCTGGTTTCTATCCAGCCCTTGGTGACCCAGGCCATGTGCTATAGATTACTGGGACTTTACACTGTTCTTTTGAGGTGCACAAGTATAGACCACAGCAGAAGGACTAAATGTGTAAAACCCACTTAGTGATCTGGACTGTACCTCAAACTTACCTGTAGCTCTTAGAGTTAAGGCTGAAACACCATAAATTGAGAAGAAGCTGGTAACAGCTATTCCCAGAGTATAGAATTGGTGATCATTAGACTTTGGTTCTGATTTGTTGCCTTGAGGGCACCCAATGTATGGTATGCCTGAACTACCACACACTTAGTTTAATTCCCGCTTTGCTTTATTATTGTATGTCTTAATCTGGCAGTCATGATTCTGTCAATGTCAGTGATTTCTTTAAATGTACAGTTGACCTTAGACAACTCGAGGTTGAACTGCAAAGGCCAAATTATATGCAGATGTTTTTTCTTGTGGCTATTTTGGCAAATGCTGTGAAAGCCCTTTGTGATGATAATCATCTGTCCTCGTGCAACTCATCTTTCCTGTGACTACCAGCTTGTCAGCTTCGCATCCCACCTAACTGAAGAGAAGAAATGCTTGCGTGGTGATGATTTGCACCACGCAATGTTGGAAGGACACGCACAGCACAGTTAGCAAGAGGAGAAAAAAATCCATATCTATGTTGGACTGTGTGGGTCAAAAATGTCAGTCAACTTTACAGAATTCCATAGCGAACAAGATATTAATTTTTAAGATATTAAAACATTTATACACTTAATTTTTTCAGAAAATTTTCATTATCTTAAATACTCAAGGATTTTTGTGGTTTTATTTGCTTTCGTTTTTTCAATATGATGCATCCTAGATTCAGAGAAGTTAAATACTTCTCTCCAGACTATAATTCAAATATATCTATGATATGAGAACATAGGAATACCTATGAGGAAGTCCAATTAATACAAATATTCAACAACATTAAAGATCATCATGAAGATTTCTACCAAATTCATCAGTCTGAAATTGATCAGGCAGGCAATCAAGCTACAGTGGTGGTATGACTATGAAAGTTGGAAATAAAGAGGAAGGGTCACTAGTTGGAAAATATGGCCCTTGGTGGTAGAAAGGAAGCTGGTGCTCAAATGATAGTATTTTGAAAAGACCATTACTTCTAATTTCAAAAACTACTTTTATTTTTATTTAAACATTTTATTAGGGGCTCATACAACTCTTATCACAATCCATACATATACATACATCAATTGTGTAAAGCATATCTGTACATTCTTTGCCCTAATCATTTTCAAAGCATTTGCTCTCCACTTAAGCCCTCTGCTTCAGGTCCTCTTTTTTCCCCTCCCTCCCGGCTACCCCCTCCCTCATTAGCCCTTGATAATTTATAAATTATTATTTTGTCATATCTTGTCCTATCCAGCGTCTCCCTTCATTCCCTTTTCTGTTGTCCGTCCCCCAGGGAGGAGGTCACATGTAGATCCTTGTAATCGCTTCCCCCTTTCCAACCCCCTCATGCTCTGCTCTCCCAGTATCGCCCCTCACACCCCTGGTCCTGTAGGTATCATCCATCCTGGATTCCCTGTGCCTCCAGCTCCTATATGCACTGGTGTACAACCTCTGCTCTATCCAGACTTGCAAGGTAGAATTCAGATCATGGTAGTTGGGGGGGGAAGAAGCATTTAGGAACTCGGGGAAAGCTGTATTCTTCATCGGTGCTACATCGTACCCTGACTGACTCATCTCCTCCTCTAGACCCCTCTGTGAGGGGTTTCTAGTGGCCGACAAATGGGCTTTGGGTCTCCACTCTGCACTTCCCCCTTCATTCACTATGGTAAGATTTTTTTTTTCTGATGATGCCATATACCTGGTCCCTTCGACACTTGTGATCGCACAGGCTGGTGTGCTTCTTCCATGTGGGCTTTGTTGCTTCTGAGCTAGATGGCCACTTGTTCAGCTTCAAGCCTTTAAGACCCCAGATACTATCTCTGTTGATAGCTGGGCACCATCAGCTTTCTTTGCCACATTTGCTTATGCACCCATTTGTCCTAGGCAATCGTATCATGAAGGTGTGCAGCCAATGATATGATTTTTTTGTTCTTTGACAACAACTACTTTTAACAACAAAAATTGTGACTACACATGCAAACCTGCCTGATGGAGTCAACAGGGATCAAATAGATTATGTCTGTAGGGGAAAAAAGTGGAGAAGCTCATTATCATCAGCCTGACAAGGCCAGAGACCGTCTGAGTAGACCATCCTTTGTTCATGTGTCTGTTTAGGTTAATGCTGAAGAAAATTAAAACAAGTCCATGAAGGCCACAATGCAACCTTTTGTATGTGTATACCACCTGAATTTCAAAGACAGATTTGACACAACGGGCACTAATGACAGAAGACCTGATGAACTGTCGGATGACCTCATACATAAAGAAAGCAAGAAGTTATTAAAAAGACAGGGAAGAAAAGAGTCAAGTGAATGTCAAAGAGAATCTGAAACTTGCCCTTGAACTTAGTCACTAAAGCAAATAGAAGAAATGATGAACTAAAAGAACTGACATTTCAAGGGACAGCTGGGGAAAACAATGTAAAGTATTATGAAGGGTATAAAGAAAGACCTAGGTGTCAGACAGTCAATAAGGAAGATTTGGTGTAGCTGGAAAAACTGAAGAGAAAAACTCAAGTCTGGGGTGGCAATATTGAAGAATTCAATGGGAATAATATCTTTTAATACAAAAAGTATGACAGGAAGGTGGACGGAAGAAGCAGGCACTAATCTATACCCCAAAAATGGGAAGAGTAGAAGATATTTTTGTTTGTGTTTGTGGGAGTCACCAAACAATACCATTAATATTGCATGCAAGTAAAATTTCCTGAAGATAATTAAAAAACAGTTTCATGTGGCACATTGACCTGGAGCTGCCAGAAATTCAAGCTGAATTGAAAAAGGACGTGAAATGAAGTCTATCATTGCTATTTTCAGGAGGATCTTGGCTGAAAGCAGAGAACACCTGAAAATGTCTATATGTGTTATATAAACTATATATAAACTATATAAAGGCATGACTGGTGAATCATGACAATACATATTAGGTTTCTAAATTTGTGATTGTTAGTATAATATGGTTTTAATGATAATACACCTTAAATAATTTATGACTATTGGAAATATTTGGGTTTTCTTCCTTTGTCCTTTATCTTTATGCATTTTTATTAGAATATAGTATGTACTATATTTTAAATATATATTTAATTTAAACAATTAAATAATTAATAATTTGTCATCTATAATTTAATATATATATAATTTGAACAACAGTTTAAACATATATTTAGGGTATACACAAATACATATGTTTAAACTGATGTTAAATATATATTTAACATATACATATATATTTAAACCAACATTGTCTGTAGTTTTATGTATATAATTGTTCATGTTTCCTTAATTAATTGTTGCCTTAGGAAGTATTTTTGTATCAAACATTTATTTTTTACATGCCTTCAAGTAATATATTGCATACTACTTATTTCACCCTCTGAGAAGTCCATATATTTCAAAATCTGTAGTGCTGTCAAATGATAGTTAAAGGATGTTTTGTTTGCAAGCCAGCAAACTTACCCACTACTTTAACTACCGAGTCTCTTTCAAAATGACAGTGCATTTTCTTTAAGGGGAAGCAGGTAATCCATTTGACATGATGTAGTGAATTTTTGCTTCTGAAGGATTTGCGTGAATCTATCTAACCCGTTAGCAGGAGTATTCACAATGAAGCATTTCAATTGGTTCTTTTGTCTAACTGTGCAGAATGCTCAGAACTAAGCGCTTGGCTTAGAGGAGCCAATCTTAAGTTCCCAGCTATTAGCAGCAATCCTAAGAAAAGTCAGGCCTGTAGAATTCTTATCATATGAACAATTAATAGAAGTGTATAGCCCTCTTATCTATTGAGGACTACTGCCATTAAATGAGAAATGTGAAGATCAAGGGTGTAGGGATCCTGCTAATTACTGAGCTTTGGTAGTCACAGAAGTAGGATGGGCTTTCATTGAGTTTCATAGAAACTGTGGTTCAGGTGACAGTATACTGGCTAGCCAAGATATTAGAAAAGTATCTAACCTTTACCCACAGAGTAGTTTGTAAGAGTTATCTTCACTTACAATGAAATGGTCTGATGTTTCCGAAATCCCTGACAAAGAAGCATTAAATTAGATGTTTGAAGATCATATACTATGGGTGAAAAACATTGCTTTGGATAAATCAGCTGCACAAGAGCTTTTTAAAGGGCGGAAAAGGATGTTTCTTTTGGACTCAGATGTGCCAGGCCAAGCCATGATATTTTCAATCTCATCATATGCATGTGAAAGTTGGACACATGGAGAACTGGAATAAGGAAGACAAGAAGAACTGAAGCATATGAATTATAATGCCAGCGAAGGTTACTGGAAGTACCGTGGATAGCAAAAAGAACAAACAGGTCTGTCTGGGAAGAAGTACAGCAAGAACGACCTTTAGAAGTGAGGTAGATTGTTTCGCATACTTTGGACATGTTATCAGGAGAGACCATTCCCTATACGAGGACATCATGCTTAGTAGAGTATAGGGACAGTGAAAAAGAGTAAGACAAGATGATTGACACGGTGGCTGTGTCAATGGGCTTAAACTTAACAACAATGATGAGAATGGCGCAAGACCGGACAGTGTTCATTCTAATGTGCAGAGTATCTCTATGAGTTGCAACTTACTCATAGCCCTTAACATCAACAAGAACAACATGTAGACAACCTCCAGAACTCGGGCTTCCAAACCAAACCAAACACACTGCCATCAAGTCAATGCCAACTCTTTGCAGCCCTATAGGACAAGGTAGAAGGGTCTCTGTGAGGCCCTAACTCTTCATGGGATTGGAAAGCCCCATTGGACTAGGTGAGCTTAACGTCCATAAAGCATACAGATGGTCCTGTCTCTCTGTATTCCTCATGCATACTTGCAATATCATGAATAACCACTTCTACTAAAGAATATGAAATTTTCAGGTACTAGGCAATATAGAATGTTTAGATATCAGGTTTCAGCATCTGCAGGTAAATCCCATGCTCTAGGTATGGAATTTCTGCCAGAAGACATAAAATACATATTCATTGTTATGATTTAAAAGTCAAATAGGTAGATGTCATGCAAAAATTCAGAAAAAATATGAAAGCTTTCAGATCCTAGATGACATGTTATTTTCAAATGTGTAGTGTTCTAAAAACCAAGGAATTCTCTCACTTTTCTGGTTTTTCCTAAGAGAAATGTCTGACAGTTTTAGCCCTAGGTCATAAATCATTTTTTCCTTTGGCCTTCTTAAACTCTTTCCTGATGTCAACATATAGCAACATGGAAGTAATTGAAGAAGTAAGTTGTTATTTTTATTTATTTATTTGAATCATGCAAAACTCTGCTTCTTTAAGTTTTGGGTTCTTTTTTTGGTTGTTTTTGTTTAGAAAATACATTACCAAAAAAAAAAAAAAGAGAAAAGAAAATACATTCCAGCTATAATCATATTTTTACTTATTGACTGCATGGCTTTCAAGTAGCCCATCTGGAAACTCTCTCCTCCATATACTACTTAAAAGCATCAGATCTATGAGTGTCAGTGTTACATTATGAAAATAAATGCACACATAGCACAACAGTAACCACAAAGCAGAATGCAGATATTCTATTTCTACATAATTTATTCCCAATAAGATTAAATTTCTAAACAGACTACAACTCAATTAAATGGATTTTGTGTGAATCTAGTTTGAAAGGATAGATTTTATGCATTCATAATGTATAACTTATTATTTCTTCTATTATTTACTTTTATAGCACATCAAGATATTTGTTCTTTAAAATATGATTCATAAAGTCATAATTATTAAGTAGTATATGTTGAATATTACAATGAATGCATTGACGTTCTTTTTATTATCTGTATATGTAGAAATTTTCAGAAATATTCATGGGGGAAATTATTTGTCTTAGGCAGGAGTTTTATGATTTATAATTCCTATTTAGTCAAAAAACTAAAATCGGGGTGATCATTAAAGTGAAATAAATAAAATGCTTATACCTATATTTTTAGCACTTTTAGTTACTTTATAACCAGTATGCAATGAAATATGAAGGACTAATACATTATCTGATTTTTAAAGAATATTATCCTGTGTAAGTGTTCAAGGAAGAAGTTGACATTATCCAAAGTATACATTCACCATATGCTTCCTGAAGGACTGTAGTCCACTAAATGTTAAGGGGTGGATGGAAATTGAAATATTGCTTTAGTATGTCTATTTTTTTAGTGTTATCTTTATCAGATTAAACCATCTTACATTTGTCTTTATTCCAAGTTGAAAGCTTGTTTATCTGCCAAAATTCAGCTTGAACTTCCTATGTCTTTTATGTTTATGATAGCATAAACATCATCGACGAGTACAGTTTAAAGCTTGGCAAGGGAAGAGTTGCTTCTCCGAAGATATGCGTTTAAGTTCCCTCACTGAAGTGAGACTTCCTATAGCTACTTAATCACTCAGGAGCTATTATCTCTGGAATAAATAAATTTGATGAGATAATGCTTATCTCATGATACTAATAAAAGCACAAAATAAGGTGATTTGAGCAGGGGTTCTCAACTTGTGGGTCGCGAGCTGTTTGAAAATTGAATGACCCTTTCACAGGGGTCACCTGATTCATAACCGTATAAAAGTTACAGTTATGAAGTAGCAATGAAATAATTTTATGATTGGGGGGTCACCACTACATGAAGAACTATAAGCATGATGCCATTATTGTTGCAAATATCATCAGTTTTTTTGCTATATCAATGGTGTGTTCATGGAATGTAACTGTTTATAGTACCTCTGGTCTTTAGATTTATGTGATTTTATTCTTCATATGTCTTCATCCATTTCCAATACTTGATATAGAGCACAATATATGGTACTATAATAATACATGTATTCTGCTGATTCAGATAGGTTCCCACTTGGGGTTTGCTTCTTTTAAATATTGGTCTCTGCTAATAGCAGTACTTTTAAAAATAAATAAAATACCTTTGTACAATATGGTACCTCAGTCAATTATTGGTATAGTTCAAAACCAAACCAAAGGCAAAGATAAATTCTCTAAACCCAAAGTCTTGAAAGAAAATGATGCAATCTTGCTTCTCTGTACCAGTGGGTTGGCTTTGACTTGGGTCAGGCTGATTCTGGCTGGTCAGCTGGCAGCCTTCATGTAAAGCATATCAGTCTGTGCTGATTGGGGTTGTGGGAGACACACCTCAGTTCTATGACAGTTTCTTCTGGGGCCAGTCTACAAAGGCAACAGCTGCCCATGGGATGTGTTTCTCCTGGCAATGATAGGTGTGAGGGAGCATGACCAGCAAGGCAATCACACTGTAAGCCTTTATCTGCTTCAGACCTGCTCACATTTCTCTGATCAAAGCAAGGTATACAGCTGAGGGCAAGAACAAGTCAGAAATAGAAAACAATCCCTCACAATGGAGTCAAAGGAAGGCACTTGAGTGAGGGAGGGACTACAGGAAAGTAACCCTGACCTGTTGATGTTAATTAGTTATTCATGCAAATCGTGATAATTTTATTTGGCTGTTTCAAACTTCAAGTGAAGAATTTACAATACATGAGCACCAAGTAATGGCAAGTTTGTTTGTTTTATCCCCAGCAGAAATGAACATTGATATATCTGACTACACTTGAGTTTAGACATATTTTACAATTAGCTCTATATACAGATACCTTCTCACAAACATTTGTATGTATCAGTTTACAAGAAAATGTTCTCCCTTTACCAAATGGGGAATTAATTTCATTAAAAATATTTCCACAAAATTATGAATTTTAATGATAGATAATAAATTTTATAAAATAAATTTATAAAAAATTTTAACTGTCTTTTTAGGGGGCTAATACAACGCTTATCACAATCCATACATACATCAATTGTGTAAAACACATTTGTACATTCATTTCCCTCATCATTCTCAAAACATTTGCTCTCTACTTAAGACCCTGGCATCAGGATCTCATTTTCCCCCCTCCCTTTCCACTACCCCCTCCCTCAGGAACCCCTGATAATTTATAAATTATTATTTTGTCATATCTTACCCTGTCTGACGTCGCCCTTCACCCAATTTCCTGTTGTCCGTCCCCCAGGCAGGAGGTCACATGTTCATCCTTGTAATCAGTTCCCCCTTTCCAACCCACTCTCCCTCTACCCTCCCAGTATCGCCACTCACACCACTGGTCCTGAAGGGGTCACCTGCCCTGGATTGCCTGTGCTTCCAGCTCCTATCTGTACCAGTGTACATTCTCTAGTCTAGCCCAGACTTGCAAGGTAGAATTAGGATCATGATAGTGAAGGGGGTGGGGTGAGGGGGAGGAAGCATTTAGGAACTAGAGGAAAGTTGTATTTTTCATCGTTGCTACATCGCACCCTGTCTGGCTCAGCTCCTCCCCGAGACCCCTCTGCAAGGGATCTCCAGTGGCCGACAAATGGGCTTTGGGTCTCCACTCCACACTCCTCCTGTGATTCACTATGGTAAGATTTTTTGTTCTAATGATGCCTGATCCCAACTGCTGTATTTGTTGAGATTCGGGCACTATCAGTTTTCTTCACCATATTTGCTTATGCACCCATTTGTCTCCAGTGATCGTATCATGCAGGTGAACACACAATGATATGATTTTTTGTTCTTTGATCCCTTCAACACTTCGTGATCGCAAAGGATGGTGTGCTTCTTCCATGTGGACTTTGTTGCTTCTGAGCTAGATGGCCCCTTGTTTACCTTCAAGCCTTTAAGATCCCAGACGCTATATCTTTTGATAGCCGGGCACCATCAGCTTTCTTCACCACAGTTGCTTATTCACTCACTTTGTCTTCAGTGGTTGTGTCAGAAAGGTGAGCATCATAGATCACAGATTTTTATATCCCAGACTATTGCTGGTAAGTATGAATTGCCATGGGTAATATGCCAGAATAATCTTTAAAGAAAACCTTTGGTTCCATAAACATTTTTTTGAAGAACAACTCAAATCATTATTTATCAACCCTAAAACATAGCATATAGTTTCAATTTTGCAATTGTTATTGAAAATGACTGCACATTTTTAGAGAGCACAATATTTAAGTATTCTTTTCCCAAATTACACAATTAAAAGATGATCATTACAGTTGTTATTTATTATACTATCATTTGAATTAAAGATATCCTTCAGGAGACTTGTTTGGCTAAAGGTTTAAGGTTCAAAGATAATCTCAGGGCAATTGCTTTGGGTGGATCATTCCAACCTCTTTGACTCCAGATAGTTAAACATTGTACCCACAGGGAAAATTCAAATGAAACCAAGTCCTTGTACCAGTCAGCACCCATACTGTCTTCTTTGACAAAGTTAACTGTCAACCTTTTCCACATTGAATTCTCCATATCATAATACAACTGAGGCTATCTCTCATGTAACTACTTGAGGATATATAATTTTATACTACTTTTAATTAAAATTTAAGCATGATTTGGGGTGTTATTATACCTTCTCATGTATGCAAATTTTATATATGCAATAAAAGAATAAACTCTACTAAAATCACATTAAAGCCAGGTAAGGACCCAAGTCTTTTGTGTAAGAAAGTGCCTTTATCCCACCTCACTTCCCACTCTTTAATACAAATAAAGTCAAAAGATTTTTTTTCCCAAGAATGCACACTGAGGCCTCTGGCCATTAATATGCACCTCTGCTTGAAGGCCCACGCAGGCTTGGTCAGGCTTACATGCTGCTAGCGGCTCTGCCCTTAGGACCAGCGCAGTGACTTCAGTCTGAGAGTCAGTGAGAAGGTAGCAGAGGGGCATCGTCGGGGCTGGTGGCTGTCGAGTCACCACAGACCCGCAGTTTGTGCACTTGAGGGCTGTGATACGAGCATGTGGCTACCCTACGTGGGTTGGCACTTCCATAGACAGCAAGAATTCTACAAGTATTGGGGGTAGTCGGCTTCCCTCATGGCTGAAACAACCTGACCCAGCTCTGCCTAGGTCTCAGATGGTCCAAGGTCAGCAGTTTAAACACACTGCCACTCTTCAAGAGAAAGGTGTGCTTTCTGTTTCCAGAAAGTTTACAACCTTAGAAACCTTATGGGGAAGTTCCATCCTGTCCAATAGGTCAGAATTTAGCTCCACAGCCATGTGTTTGATTTGGTTTGGAGTCATATAGAAACCCGTAGGAGACGGAAGCTTCTAGGAAATCCAGCACTGTATGCATCCTTCGACAAAGTGAGTGTGTGCTAAAGCAATTAATGTGCTTCATGTGACCAGATATTCTATTCCCAAGTAGTCTTTCTCTACAAAGATTCTCCTTATCATTTTCTCATCCATGTAATAAATAACATTCTTTAAGTACAATACATGGAAAAGGATTGCCAGGAAAGTCAGACCAATGTATTATAAATAAAGTAATTTTTATAATTAGTTAATGGAGATGAAGTGTGTAAAAAGGTAAAGCATATAGTTTTGGTTGTTTTGGGTTTTTAAATTAGATATACTGTTTTCAGAGGCTATCAAGACAATGTTAACCCAGGTTTGGGAGCTCTGCTGGCTTAGTGGTTATGCATTGAGCTTCCAGCTAGCTGCAAAGTCAACAGTGCAAAATCGCCAGCTTCTCTGCTGGAGAGAGGTGAGGCTTTCTACTCCCATAAACAACTGTCTCTGAAATCCACAGGGGCAGTATTACCCTGTCCTTGAGGGTAGCCGTGAGGCAGAATTGAGTCGATGGCAGTGAAGGACAGATCCACGTTCCGATGTTCCCTTTCCCATTACGACCTGTGTACTCAAGGGGCCCTGAGGTAGTGGGGTACAGGCTGGGTTGCTCTCTGCCATGTTGGCTGTTTGAAACCAGCCAAGCTACACAAGGCTGTCTACTCTTCCCAGGGACTGGTCTCTTCTGACAACATGTCCAACATATGTGAGACAAAGTATCACCCGCCTTGCCTCTAAGAGCACTCTGGCTGGACCATAAGACAGATCGGTCTGTTCTTTCAGCAGTCCCTGTTCTTCACCAGTACATTTCAGACACATCCATTCTTCTTTCCTCTCTTTTGTCTTCCTCAATGTCCAACTTTCACATGCCTATCAGGCAGTTAAAAATACAATGGATTGGGTCAGGTGCACTTTCGTCCACAAGAGGTCTCGGGCAGCAGATTAATCCAATCCAACTCATCTTTTGATCTTTTGACTGCTGCTTCCATAAGCATTCATTGTGAATTGAAGCAAAAAATTAAGAGACCCAGAAACCCTAGGGAGCAGTTCCACTCTGTCATTTAGGGTCACTATAAATCAGAATCAAGGTGGTGGCCTGGGGGTTCTTTCTTTCTTTGAGGTCATGTTACTTTGTTGTAGTTTCTTCTTATCACCTATTGCATTCTAAAAATATATCGTTCGTACATATGTGTGTAATCTGAATAAAATGGGGTATGCTAATTAACCACTTATCAAGTAATAATCACTCTATTTAAAGATACAGTTGTTTATATTTAATTTATGGGTACATATTTATCACTTCCTGGTTTTCAAAATCTTCCAACAAGAAAAGTGCGAATATTTTTAGCTGATAGCTAAAATTCCAGAAGGTTTTGCTTTGTTGGTCATGGTCTTTCAAATTGACCTCTTCCTCAAAAACTAGCACCAGGGTTGAAGGCGCTGTGCTGTTTAGTGTGATGTGATAAATTGCGGTCACATGCAAGAACCCACTGAAGCATTTTATGGCTTTAGTTCAGTTTGAATTGCTTAAAATACTGCTTCAGCTGTATTCTCTTCACTCCCCTCCCCCAAACCCTCTGGTGCTCATTCAGTGCACTTGCGTAGCTGACATTTCTCGATTGGCTTTACTATATGCTTTCTTTCTTGCCTTTGCTGAATTTGATTCACAGATTCAAAAGCTGCATAAACAGACACTTTGTACTTTTCAAAGCTGTATCATCTGGAAATTCCTTTGTGCTTTAGCTTTTTAATTTTCTTTTTGTCTCCCATTATCAAAATGCCTTGTATTTTCTTAGACAGACAAAAATATATTAGAATGTAACATCTAGCTTCTTTTAACGTAAGTATGCGGTGTGTCTTTCTTTACATAAAATTAATAGTGGAATTTTGATAGTCTTTAAATGGCTCTTGCAAATGTGGTGTTTAGATGTGCAATTCTAATCACTATAGAGCTATAAAAGTAAAATTTCCAGTTGTTTAAGAACTATTTGTTGTTGTTTTAATGTAAGATTATCGTAATCCTTCAATAGTAAATTCAAAACCTGACAGCCATTAACATCTGCCACTTTGCTTTTAGGGGGCTTCCTGTGGGTGCAAGAAAGCAGTAAGCCTGGAAAATTACAGTAGGGAGATGTTACCGTTTGAATTCAGTGTGTATTGAGGGGAGATTCTCAAAAGGAACGATACTTGTACACAAAGGTTTTACATTAGTGAGATCTAGCTTTAAAATGATAATTTTATAGCCATAAGGCTTGGAGGTGAGCCAGCCCACTTCCTTTTTTTGCCATGTACGCAAATTGAGGTTCTAGGGAAATTAAGAAGTGTGTCAGTGTTCCCAGAAGCAGGTAGTGGCAAGTCAAGAATATCAGAATCTCTGTCTTTCGATCGAGTTCTTATTCACCTATAACATTTTTTTATTATGAAATTGAGATCTACTGTTTCTTAGCCTGAAGTTCAATTTTTAAAATGCAGTTTTAAATATTTCTTCTTATATGTCATTCTTTGCACTCTACCCAATAAAGCATTAAACTATCATTTGTATTTATCGTCCAAGTGTCACACGCAGATGAGGAGATCGAAAATACCCTGGCTCAGATCAGAGGACCTTAGTCTTCCAAATGAACATTCATTCTTAAACACTTTAAAGAAGTCTTGTACAGTCGTGTACGGGGAAGATCAATATCTATATGTTTACTCAATATAATCCAGTGCTTGATTTCTTGACTTCCGCTTCCATGAGCATTGACTGTGGATCCAGTGGAAGCGAAACCCTTGACCATTTCGGTCTTTTCTTTGTTTACCATAATGTTTCATGCTGGTGTTTGAATCTAGGTGGTGGTGATAGAAGTGGTGTTCATAGATATATATTGAAATCCTTTTTAGTGGTTGAACCAGTTGGACTTGATGATGGCATTATGGGGATGACATTAGGAAAGTAGATTAATGAACATGATTTCTAAGCCTGAGCAATCTGGAAAAAAAACAGGAAAGAAAATATTTGGAAGTGCCTATGCAGAATACGTTTATTTGACCCCCACTGCCATCAAATAGAGTCCACCTCATAATGATGTTATGTAGGGGTTTTGAAGAACTACATATTTATGGGAGCGGAGAGCCTCCTTTTCTCCCGTAGAACAGCCATTTTTGTGGACCAGCAGCCTTGCAGGTAGCAGTGGTTAGCCGCCCAGCACGTGAGGGCCAGCACTGCCCGGTACTGGGAAGATCTGCTATAAAAGAACTCTTCAAATATAGAGTCAGTGTCACTGGAGGCCTAAGACACATCTGACCCAAGCCATGGCATTTTCAGACTCCTCCTACGCTTTGAAAGCTTGGACAATACATAGAGAAGGAAGGCCGTGGAAGAATTGGTGTATTTGAATTATGGTGTTGACAAAGAATATTTAAAATACCATAGATTGCCAGAAGAATAAACAAATCTGTCCTGGAAGAAGTAGAGAAAGAAAGCTCCTTTGAAGCAAGGATAGTGATGCTTTGTTTCACCTACTTTGGAAATATTATCAGAAGAGACCAGTGCCTGGAAAAGACACTGTGCTGTATACAGTAGCGGGTCGGTGAAGAAAGGAAGATCCTTAAGGAGCTGGATTGACACACTTGCTGCAATGAGGGGTTCAGACAGAGCAGTGGTTGGTGAATGGCACAGAACCAAGCGGCGTTTCCTTCTTTTGTGCTGCGTCCTCCTGACTGACAGCACATAACCACAACATATCCGAGACATGACACGATTTTCAAGTGGAGATGTCAGTAGAATGTTGGATATAAATGATTGGTTTCTAGGGAATACATCTAGTAGAAATACAGGCTCCCCATCACCCAGATGATATTCACTAGGCTCATTAACTGCCATTCTGATTGCTTGTCATCTCCAGGATTTGCACGGTATTTTCTAATTTAACTATACAATGCTGTAGCAAGTATTAAAGGAATTAAATAACCCCTCTAGATCATGCAGCTATTTAGCTGTGAAAATAGTATTTTCATAGAGTCCGCATGATTCAGGGGGACCATTTATTAGCCATTACACTACTGTTCCCACATACTAGCCTGTTGACTATATTTTGCGAGAGATAGACCCTGTTTATAAGAGTTTGTTGAATTTGGAGAGTACTAATTGTAAAGTAAAAACACAACAACAAAAAGCTTATGGATCTCTGCCTGCTAAGTATCTCATAAATAATATTCACAAACTCAACATCAAAGGATTTTTCACCTCATCAAATCAGAAAATGCATACCAAGCAAATGTTAGCTATTATACTGAGTATAAAGTATGCATTGATTTCATGGCAGTGAGTTTGGTTTTAGTTTGGTTACACAAACGTATACAAGGGTGTGTGCATGTATATACTTGGTATATGTACTATAGTTAATTTGAGGATTTGTAATTAATGTATACGGATTGAATAATTTATCTTCTACATGACTATCCACATATAGGTCAATACTAAAGGGACATTAGAGTATTCTGACTATATATTTTGGCCATAGTTCATTTATGACGTATCTATGTGTCTGAATATCTAATAGGTCTGAGTGAAAAGCTCATTCATTAGCATTTCTACTTAAGGATATCTATCATCTTATTGGAACAGCATTCTTAAGCAGGGTTTGGAAATTACTTCATAATAGATCAGAGTTATGATACAAATGGTAATGCTAGAATTACGAGCGCTAATCATCATGTTTTGTTTTGCTGTTGAGGATATGATACACTTTTAATTAATGCTACCAATTACATTGTGTGGTTGAGGGGCCATTGTATTACGTTTCCCGCTAATCACAAAGGAGGTCAGAACTGAACACTATGCCATCATCCATTTAAAGAGGGTTGTATCCTTAATGTTTCAGAAAAACTGCACTTTGCCACTATTATTTGTTAGAAAAATTTTAGGGAAAAGCTTGCCTCATCTCTTATAGTAGGAGCTATGGTGGTTTTGTAGTTACATAATAGGGCTGTTAATCCCAAGGTCAGCAGTCCAAAGCCAGTAGCCACTCTTCAGGAAAAGGCTTTCTACTTTTGCAAACAGTTAACCTCAGAAACCCAAGGAGGCAGGTCTACCTGGTCCTATAGGGTCACTAGGAATCCGAATGGACTTCATGGCAGTGAGCTGTGTCTAATCAGATAAAGGCAATAAACTATTTGCAAGATTTAAGAAAAGATGTGCACGAAGGTGAGTCAAAATGTACTGCTACCAGGATTCTAGTCCATACATGTAAGGGTTTATCCCCCCAAAAATGTGTTCAAATATGACTACAATCAATGGATGGCTGCAAACTTATCCTGTAAGCAAGACACTTGTATCATAGTCACGTTAGGATGCCTCCTGACAGAAGTAGAGCGAGGACAGCAACTTAAAAAAGGATTTGATTAGCCCGTTATATCCATGGAAGATGGCTCAGTTCAGAAGGTAATGGTGACTGTGTTTTGGCATTCCAAAGGCCTCATCCTGATAGATTTTCTTAAAAGACATAGGATGATCATGAGGCTCATGAATAAGCCTTAAGAATATTGAAAACTGCATTGGTGAGAAATGTTTGATGTCAAGAATAAAATCAGATTTGTTGAAAAGCAACAGATTTAAGTCAAGCAAAAATTCTGCTTCGGCTGAGTAGCTTTTCATGCTTCATGAAAATAGTATCTTTAATTTATAAAGGGTGCGAAAAAAATGTAATCAGTCTGTAGTTAGAACTTGATGGTTGCTTGTTTATCTTCAAGCCTTTACAACCCCAGACACTATATCTTTTGATAGCCAGGCATCATCGGCTTTCTTCACCACACTTGCTTATGCACATGTTTGTCTTCATTGATCTTATCAGGAAGGTGGGCACCCATTAATATGCTTTTTAGTTCTTTGATGTCTGATAACTGGTCCCTTCTACACCTCAAGGTGGTCAGACAGGCTGGTGTGCTTCTTCCATGTGGGTTTTGATGCTTCTCAGCTAGATGGCCACTAGTTAATCTTCAAGTCTTTAAGACCTGAGACGCTATTTCTTTTGATAATCGGGCACCGTCAGCTTTCTTCACATTTGCTTATGCACACATTTTTCTTCAGCAATCATGTCGGGAAGGTGTTCATCCTAGAATGTCAATTTAATAGAACAATGTGTTCTTGTATTGAGTAAGTGCTTGAGTGGAGGCCCAATGTCCATCTGCTGCCTTAATACTAAACCTATAAATATATGCACATAGATCTGTTTCCCCACACTCTTATATAAATATATTTACATACGTACATTCCAGTCTTTAGACTTCTACAAATATCCTTTGTCACCTAGTTCTTTCCTCTATTTCCTTTTACTTTCCTCTTGTCCCCCTATCATGCTCTGCCTTCATTTGGGTTTCAGTAATTTCTCTCGATTACATTGCCCTTGCTGAATCCCTACCAGGCCTTTCACACACTCCTTGCCACTAACTTTGGATCACTTGTTCCTCCCCTGTTCCTGGGTTGGTCAGCACCACCTCCTTACCCCTCCCACATGTCCCCATGGAACCATTGGTCCCGTTGTTTTCTCCTCCAGACTATTCATCCAGTCTATCTTATCTAGATAGATCTGTAGAGATAATACTATGCACCAAAAATCAAGCCATAGCAAGATAGGCGATGAATGAGAACACAGCGATGACAACAAAAAAGAAAACCTCAACAAAGCTCACATGGAAGAAGCACAGCAGCCTGTGTGACCACGAGCTGTCAAAGGAATCAGGTATCAAGCACCAAAGAACAAAAAAAATCATATCATTGTAAATGTGGGTGAGTGCAGAGTGGAGACTCAAAACCCATCGGTAGGCAACTGAACACCCCCTTACTGAAGAGTTGTGGGGAGGAGATGAGCCAGTCAGGTTGCAGGGTAGCAACAATGAAGCCTACAACTTTCCTCTAGTTCTTAAATGCTTCCTCCCCCAAACTATCATGATCCCAATTCTACCTTACAAATCTGGCTAGATCAGAGGATATACATTGGTACAGATAGCAACTCGAAACACAGGGAATCCAGGACAGATGACTCCTTCAGGACCAGCAGTGAGAGTGGCGATACCTGGAAGGTGGAGGAAATGTGGGGTAGGAAGGGGGAACCAACTACAAGAATCTATGTTTGGCCTCCTCCCTGGGGGAGGGACAGCAGAGAAGAGGACAGGGGGAGACATCAGACAGTGTAACATATGACAAAATAATAATAATTGATGAATTATGAAGGGGCCATGAGGGAGGAGGGAGTGGGGATGGAGGGAGGAAAATGAGCAGCTGATATTAAGGGCTCAAGTAGAAGGCAAATGTTTTGAGAATTATGATGGCAGCAAATGTACATATGTTCTTGATGCAATGGATGTATGTATGGATTGTGATAAGAACTGTACAAGCCCCCAATTAAAAAAATTAATTAAACAAAAAAGAATAACTTGACCTAATAATTTAAACTCATTCATTATACTTATTAAAATTTATTTCCTAATAGAATATTTTTAATTTAAAATTATATTTAAAATTTATTTTCATTTAAAATTTATATAATTGGATAATTTTGGTTTAGAAGTCTTAAAAAATATACTGGCAATCATTTCCCAAATTCAACAATATAAAGTATGTCCCAGACACGGCTTGTAACTACTCAGAGAACACTCAGAGGATTGAACTGTGGCTTTTCTATGGTAGATTTTTAAAAATGTCATTCAGTCTAGGTATCTAAAAGCTGTAGTCTTTGCTATTTACTATTTGAGTGTTCTACTAATCTAAAATAATTTACATGCATACATGAATACATATATAATAAATGCATACATATAAAGTTCATAGTTCCTTTATTGTATAAATATTAATGCATTTTAAATAGTCACTGCTTATTTTTAGCTTCTTTAGGTTTATACTGTGCTATCTTGACCTTCTATTTCATTCTTATCTTCTTTCCATACCAGGAAATAATGCCATTTTATTATGCCTCTTGTTTTCTCATTGTAAGTGATTCTCATTAACCAGTCACAGGCTAAATCGAGTACTCTCACCCTATCATTCCACTAACTATAAAACCCATCATTGTTGGACCCATATAAGCTAAATACTTGATCGTAATAAATATTCTGATTCATTTCATAAGAATCCAGATTCATTGGAAATCTCTGTTAAGAAATAGTATAAAATTTCTAAAGCATGGACCTTAGTCTGCAGTCTTATTCTCCGGTTTAAGTCTCAGACTAACAATTGTTTTCCCAGAGTGTAGGTAATAGATGTATTCAAATATTTTGACTTTCAACCATGTAATCACTAAGCCAAAATTTCCTTCATAAAGTCTTAGATGAAGTTACCACAGACTGAACACAAGGCCTCAAAGTATACTTTACAGGCTTATGGAAGGATGACTGAGTTAAAGAATACTCTCAATTGGCTTACAACTGGATAGAATATTTAGAAGTACAAGGATAAAAATTATGATAATGCAGAGTAAGAGGGGTATCATTTTATCTGAGCCTAATGGTCTGGGGGTGGGGGGAGAATTAAGGGTTCAGAATTGGATTTCTCTCCTTTTGTGTTAAGTATCAATAAATAGCCTAAATTTTCTGAGTTCCTAATTATTCATAAAGAAAGGAAAATACTACTCATACTCCCTTGTTAGGATCTATATATTAAATGCTGAATACATGTGTACATTTTGAAATAATTATATACATATATTTTGTATAACATAAATGTTTGGCAATATATGTGTAGAAATATACCTATAAATACATTCCAATTTTTATAAAACATAAGACATAGATCTGTAAGGAATAAATATGATTTAAATTTGGGATCTATTGATGTTACAAAATCTTGGTTAACTTCCAAGAAGAGACAACACGCAGTCAGTGTACCATTCTCCAGCCTACAGAAGTTCTAGACTTAAGATCCTCGTAAATGAAACGTATGTGGCATTTACCATGGGTTATTACTGTCCAGGTGCTAGGAACTTAAGAGCCATAAGTCACTCCCTGACATGGTTGAAAAGCAGAGTTCAAAACCAGGCAAGCAAACACACAAAAGCAACAAAAGTAAGGTGTCATCATCTTACAAACAGAAGCGAGGACTTGCCGTGATTGGAATGTCTGAGCACGTAGCGAACGTGCGTCCTTCCCCTGGGAAGAGTGCTGCACCCATGAGCCTCATTTACTTGAAATCAAGACCATTCTTGTGCCTTTTGTCTTTCTGCCCAGCACTGGAAGCAGTGACTTTTGAGGCACGTGCTGTCAGTGGACGAGCAGAGGGTTGCAATCTGGGGGCAGGATGGGAATCCTCACGCTCCAGAATGCAAACCCCAAATCATGGTAGGAGGATTGAAATTGAGGGCTTGCTAAATTTCAGGAAAGAACTTAGAAATGAAAGAACAATGTTTTTTCAAGGGTTCCTTTGCAAAATTGAGGTGTGGTAGGGAAGACATATTATATGGGCAGCCAAAAAAAAAAAAAAACCAATTGAGGCTGCTGGCGAGCTTTTGCCCTATTTGCCCTATTCTTCATCCATTCTTGAACTGCGAAGAAAATAGAAAGAGAAGATTCTCTTACAAAGGGAGTTGTGGCGGCCCACATGGAGGCTACTTGAGGAATAGTTGTGGCTTTGGAACAGGGCCCATGTCTATGGAAGGGTGGCCTGCAGGGACCACTTCTCGAACTAGGGTGTTTGTTTTCTCTGGCTTGCTTTTATCTTTTGAATAGAAGTTTTTCTGGAAAAATCATGATAGTCCCTGGCATGAAAACAATGAGACTGTACTTGCTGAATAGTTTCCTGGGTAAACATTTTTTTTCCCTTTTTGCTTACTAATTCAGAAAAAGTGTCAGCTACAGTATTTATGTAGTGTATAAACAAAGAAATAAATCACATGTCTCTGACCAAATGAGTTAGTCATCATTTTATGTGGTTTCCCATTTGTGGGTCACCAGACACTTTAGTATCCCAGTGATAAAACCTTTTGTCTGACGGTTACTAGGTTTATTTCTGAACAAGAGGCATATTTTTGGACTGGAGATGAATGAACATATTAGAAATATTCAATAAATCCTTAAATATTACGCTGGATTCTAAAATTTTACATTCAAAAATCTACAATTCAATGTGTATTCTATGAAGTGGTAAAATTTAATGAGAACTTTGATTCTTGTAGAGTTATACCACAACAAAGTTATTAAGAGTAAAGGGTAATTGTGTTAGGCCAGGTTGTCTAGAGAAACAAATCCAGAGACAGTCATATATGTATAAGAAAGAATTTTATATCAAGAAAGCATCAACAAAAAACCCATAACAAAGAAATAAAACATCCCAGCTGAGTCCAATTCAAGTGCATAAGTCTGATACTGGTCCACAAGTCACTTTTCAGACTCAGAGAGCACATGCAATGATGCAGAATGCATCAAGGTCTTCCTTCGCTAACTGGTGGGTGCAAAGCTTGTGGATCCAATGGTGAGGGACGTATCTCCAAGGCTCAGGCAGCAACCAGGGGCCTCCAACAGGACAGTGAAGGCACCATCAGGCTGTGACCTGATTGGCAGGTGGAATACCATCCCTAACCTTTTACATATCTTCAAGTTGACATGCAATTATGTAACCACCACAGCAATATTGCCAATAAATTATACGTCTGTAAAAAGTTTAAGTGTCAGCAGTTATATATACATATGAAAAAAAATCTAGAGAGGGGGTTGCTTCTGAAGCTGCTTATATACAACCAAAATCATGGGGATTTGATTTCTTGGTTTGAGGGTTTAGGGTCATGGTTTCATGAGACTTGCCAGTTAATTCACTTAATAACATATTAACTGGTTCTGTTCTACCTCCTAGTTTGTAATGCCTTGAATCTTAAAAGCTTGCCAGTTTCCATCTAGGCACAAAAATTAGACTCCATTAACTTGGACTGACAGAAAGACAAGAGAATCAGGATTGGAATCAGGGTGGGCGATATGGCATGTGTGTCTGGCTGTGTCCATGAACAACTCCTCTCTCATTTTGAGACCAGACGAACTAGATAATACATGGCTACCATCACTGAACATCTCAGTAAAGAGTATACTGATAAATTCTGCTCAAAGGTGGAAAATAGAGAAAATAATTTAAAATTGTTATGGACTCCACACTGTTTGGTACAATAAAGGCTGAAACTATTGCCCTGATACAATTTTGCAATTTAAATTAAAAACACACCCCCCGAATCTTCTTAAAATAAAATAATAGTTACATTTAATTAGCAACAACAACAATAAAAGTCTGCCTTGAGCCTTCTGCTCTTTTAAGAATTGCCTGTCTGGTACCAAGTCCATAGCAACAAGTTGTAGACTCTGATAAAAACTTTAGTGGGCAGTGGATTGATGTCGGGGAGGAGGAACAGCCCAGGCTGTGAGAATGATTGGACAACATGAAAAGTACAATTAGTGTCAGTAAATGGCACGTGTGCACACTGTTGAGTGTGAGTTTTCTTGTGTATAATCTCCACAATAAGAGCAAATCAAACCGAATCTTTTAGATACAAGTAGAGGATAAATTGAGGTAAGTCCATAGATCGTGTTATCTTCCACACCAGGAATATACCTCATATCCAGCGCCACTTTTCTGTCAGTGGTAGCTTGCCTATTGGAGTGAAGGTGAAGTTTTCCACAGAGCTCCCGCACTATGAGAAGGAAGAAAGGACTGGTGATCTACTTCCGAAAAATGACAACCCTTTGGAAACAACTCTCTGATTCATGTCCAGTTGCGGGCGTGGCACAATACCGTGTAGTGTTTTGTTCTGCTGTGCATGGAGTCAGTATGAGTCACTCGCCAACTGTCCGTCAGCTGACAAAGACAGCCACGACAATGTGGTCAAGAGCTGATGAGTTGAGGGGGATTCTGCAAGCTATGATATTGAATTCCACATACTCAAAACATTAGCCTACTATACTTTAGCCAATTCCCATTGTTATTGTTTCTAAAACAGGTAAAATAGCAACAGTTAGCAATAAAATACACATTTTAAGTATATGATAGACATTATTATTGTCGTCAATACTTCTTTGGTTAGGTTTATTTTAATTATTCCCATTTTATTGATGAGGACATTATGATTTAGCAATTAGACAAAAATGCCAATGACAAAAATGGTTAAAACACCAAACAAGTGAACCTACAGCCCCTCACATCCTTCCCCTCGGGGGATATATACGGGTTATCCTCTGCTTACCCATAGGAATTTACAGTTGTTTTTACTAGAGTGAAGTTTTTACTTAATTTTTTAAATGCAGACAGCAGGAGGACAAGATTCAGGTCATTAAATGCAACTTCATCAAACTGCGTGAAATTAAAGACAATTTTATAAAAGTCAATCATCTGAAACAATGTTGTTACTAGGCTCTGTATTATAGATTTCCACTCATAGTGGCCCTGTGGACAGCCGAGTGAAACACTGCCTGGCCCGCCACCTCTTTGGAGTGATTGCTATGTTGCAGCCCATCATTGTAGCCACTCTGTCCATCTGTCTAATAGAAAGTCTTCCTCTTTCCCTGTCCCTCTACTTTTCCAAGCACGAGGCCCTTCTCCAAGGACAGTGTCCTCCTAATGAGGTGCCCAAAGACCAAGAGATGGAAGTCTCTCTATCCTTGCTTAAAGGAATATTCTAACTTATTTCTTCCAAGAGAGATTTGTTTGTATGACAGTTTGTGGTATATTTAATATTCTCAGCAAAATTCAGGGACATCAATTATTCTTTGGTTTTCCCTATTATCTAGTTTTTGTTTGCATCTAAAGTAAGTGAAAATACAATGGCTAGGATGAAGTACACCTTAGTCTTCAAAGTGAAATTCTTGCTTTCTAACTCTGTAAAGAGATTAATAGTAGCAGATCTGTCTAATACAATATTCCCTTTGACAATATTCCATGGATATTGATTGTGGACTCATAAAATGAAATCATTGACAACTTCAAACTTTTCTCCATTTATAATGATGGTGCTTGGTCATATGCTTGTGAGGATTTATATATAAAACCAGTTTTGTTTCTCTTGAAAATCTAGCCTAACACATATATGAAAGAACTTTGTATTAAGGAGTCATTTTATATCAAGAAGTCATCCCTGACCAGTTCAGCTCAAGTTCATGAGCCCAATGCTAGTCAGAGTGTTCTTCAGACTCATGAAGGTGCTGGCCAATGACCCAGAAAGGTGAAGCGGGATACAGGGAGATCATAGACCAGTGGGCACCAGTTGGATAGATCCAAGATTGGTGAGAAGACAGCAGGACAACCCTTCCTCAAATCAAGTGGGCTACCAGGGTTTGCTCCTTGAGACAGACACAGAGTCCCAGGGAGGAGCAAATTGAAGGACCAAAGACAGGGAGATATTTTCTCACTATCTTTCTTATAGCTAAGGTCACATCCCCAAAGAGGCATTATGAGGCTGTGACTTGATTGATAGCTTGGACTCTACCCTCATATTTTCACACAGGGTCTAGTTGACATAAAATCTATCTGCCACAAGGTGTAATCCATATAGAAGTCTGTAGTCTTGGATTTTCATCAGTGTATGAAATCCACTTTGCTTTCAGCAAATAAAATTGTATAATCTTAATGCTGCAGGTTTTTAATGAGTCTTTACCCAATCAGAAGACTGCTAAATCTTCATATAGTCTAGCTTCTAGGGTTACTTGGTCAGACACATATTGAATGAGCATAGTGAAAGAATACAACGTTGACACATGCATTTCTTGATTTTAAACCATGCAGTATCTCCTTGATCTCCTGTAATGACTGCCTGTTGATTTATGTGCAGGTTCTATATAAGTACAAGTAAGTGTTTTTGAATTCCCACTTTGATCTACACAGTCAAATGCTTTTGTATAAGTCAGTGAAACTCAGATAAACCTCTATCTGGTATTCTCTGTTTTCAGCCAAGATTTATGAAATAGCACTCATGATATGCCTCATTCTACATTCCCTTCTGAGTCTTGTTTGAGTTTTTGGCAGTCCCTTGTTTCCATACTGCTACAACCATTTTAAAAATTATCTTTAGTAAATGCTACTTGTATGTGTATTGATGACATTGTTCGATGACTAGGCTTTCTGCTACTGATGTATTGCATTCATTCTTTGGAATGGGCATGAGTATGCATCTCTTCAACATTTATTATCATGTAACCTAAGTATAACTTACAAGTTTCTTAGAAGTATCATGCAGATTTACAATACACAGCTCACCTGATCAAACATATTATTATATCCAACATAGATCCCAAGCTTCTTATACATTCCAAAAATAACCAATCACCAGAATCACGGCATCTATCATTTTCTAGACTGTTGGTTTTGGTTCCCATACATCTCAATATAATGCTGATTGGCACTATGCCGTCAGTAATTACAACTCAAGAACTGAAAAATATTTCAGTAGAAGTAAAGGAAATATCAGAAAGTAGCAAATTGACTAGGATTAAAATATATATAAGGATGTTACAAATCTCAGTGCCATTCTGCATATGAGGATACTCCATAACCTGTTTTACATGCATGCACTGATTAGTAGTGAGTGGGTTTATTTACAGAATGATAACATAAAAATGAGTAGAAGTCCCCCCCCCACTATCATGATCCCAATTCTACCTTACAAATCTGACTAGACCAGAGGATGTACATAGGTACAGATAGCAACGGGAAACACAGGGAATCCAGGACAGATGACTCCTTCAGGACCAGTGGTGAGAGTGGCGATGCCTGGGGGGTGGAGAGAATGTGGGGTAGAAAGGGGGAACTGATTACAAGAATCTACATATAGCCTCAACCCTGGGGGATGGACAGAAGAGAAGAATGCGGGGAGGGGGGGAGATGTTGGACAGTGTAACATATGACAACATAATACTTTATGAATGATGAAGTGTTCATGAGCTAGGGAGGAGTGGGGAGGGAGGGGGAAAATGAGCAGAAGATATTAAGGGCTCAAGTAGAAGGCAAATGTTTTGAGAATGATGATGGCAACAAATGTACATATGTTCTGGACACAATGGCTGTATGTATGGATTGTGATAAGAATTGTACGAGCCCCCAATAAAATTATTTTTTAAAAATGAGTAGAAGTTAAGCTTCAGTAAAGAGTGGGAATTTCATGAGGGGGAAATAATATCATAAATAAGAGACTGTTCTGATCTTTGTTTTATTTTAGATGAACAAAATTAATGGATTCTTCATTGTTTCTATTTAGAAGTGTTGGAGTCTCAAAATGGTTTTGAAAACAAAAGCAAACGCTGATGCCTTGCTTTTCAGTTTGGGGGACAACCCACAGAGTCAAACCAAGTTTGGCATCTGACCTCCAGCACAAAAGTGCATCTGCTAACTTTGTGGATGTCACATGATGTACTCAAGATTTCGTTGAATGCTGGGTTCTGGTAACCAAGCTGCTGCTGAAAATAAAAGAATGAATTAGTTCTCTGTTATGTTAAATACAGGAGAGATCCAACCGAAATGATTCAACATGAAGTTATTCTAGCAAGTAGAAGATGGTCACCTTAAGTCTGCTCTACAAACAAGTGTGAGGAAGGGAAAAGAAACTTAAAGGACCTCAGAAATCCAGCCAGCATTTTTATATTATTGTTGATAGTCATTGCAGGAGTACCTCTTTCACATTTCCTTGTAGGTTGCTCAGCTACTCCATGCCTGTGAGCATTCTCCAAATCTGGTTTGTGCTATTTTAAGGTAATTTCCGCAAAGCCAGAAATGGCTATTTTGTGGAGTTTAATCATATTGTTTTGTTCTACATTGTCAAATCATCACCTTCAAAATAGAACCAGGACCTGACGACCTCTTGTGCAGTACTTAAATGCAATTTTTTGTTTCGCAAAAATTGTTCATTCACTTGTTTTATGTGCTCTTAAATTTTCTTTTGATACAATATATTCTAAAACTTCTTCAGTGATGCAGTAGATACATTATTATTAAATGTATTCTAATCTTTTACATTGATCCATGCTAAGAAATGTTAAGACCTTTGATTTTTATTTTCCAGGGTCCCCTGCCCTAACTGGAACTGGAACAATACATGTCATAGTAGATGATATCAATGACAATGTCCCCACTTTTGCTAGCAAAATGTATTTCACAACAATTCCTGAAGATGCTCCGACTGGTACCGATGTCTTGCTGGTAAACGCCTCGGACGCTGACGCCGCAACAAATGCAGTCACCAGGTCTGTGTGGTCTCGCTTGAAAAGGATGACTCTTTTTCACTACACAGCAGTCTTTCATGAAAGAGCTGACTCTAATGCTGAATATTACTGGAATAGATACAATGATGAAGTTGACCTCATAGGATTAGAATGAGGATTTTAAAA